>NC_067205.1:18781311-18950041 GCF_026262505.1 Trichomonas vaginalis G3
AAACTGACAACACGTTGACCGAGTAGTTTTTTGTGCTGAACAAAAAGTGTCATATAAACATCTGTCAAAAACCGTTTTTTACTTCACTTAAAATGCCAGTAAGCTACGTAAGAATATACGTAAGAGGAAGGGAGCATTGAAACATCCAATAGTAAAACTGACACCACAACAACAGTTGCAACAACAAATTATGAATGACCCCACTATGTTGCAACAAATGTCAAGCAACCTATGCTTTTAAACCGAGTTATAGGTGCACAGAGTGAGGTTTAAGAGCGCACTTTTAGCGAAAATGGCAGGCTATGGTGGAGCTGCAGACGGAACAGCTTATAACCCTCAAAGTCAAATGAATTTGGATTCACTCAAAAATCAAATAACAGATGTCAAAAAGTCAACATAGACATACAGAAACAAATAAGTGAAAACGAAAAGAAACTAGAATATGACAGACACACAAAGAAACTCAATGAGTTAAACGTAGAGAAAAAGAAGAAAGAAGAACAACTGAAAGAACTAAGTACAGAGGAATATGCGAAAAAAGTGTCAGAAAAAGCAGCAGAAGTAGCAAAAATGGAACAAGATGTTATAAATTTGAAAAACCATACTACTCAATATAAAGTACTGAAAGATGAAGAAATAAAACAAAAAGCCCTGAAGACATATATGGATAGCGATGAGTATAAAAAAGAAGTTGAAGCAAATTGTAAAGGCAGAAAAACTTTTACAGTTGCAAAACCAAAACCGTACAGTATGAAAACTTAGCACAAGAAAGTAAAAATAACGACGCAGCCATGCAAAAGGCAATGAAAAGCGCAGAATATATAAAGCTAATAATGACTGGTTAGATGCCCAAGCCAACGCTAAAGCAGCCCAACTTATAGGGTCAATAAGGACAAAATAAACAGCGGATGAAGACAGTTCAAATGAAGCTTTAATGAATGCTGACTTTAAGAACGCCTTCGAAGCTCTTCATAGTAAGGTGAAACTAGTGAACGACTTCTCATCTGGAAAGAAACTGAAGTCTGAAGGTTTCGACAACGAGTTAAGAGAAGTAGCACAAAATATGACGAAAATAACAGATGCAGCAACGAGACAGGCAGTTCAAAGTGCCTATGACGCCGTTAGAGCAACTGTTGTGGAAAGTCAAGAAAAAGAGTTACAACAGACCAAAACAGACCTAGTAAATGCTTTCTTAAAAACGAAAAGTCAGGTAGGACATTATGCTGCAGATGGAACATATGTGCCAGCTGGTGGAACTTTATATACCAGCTGGTGGAACTTATATACTAGCTAGTGGAACTTATATACTAGCTAGTGAACTTATATACTAGCTAGTGGAACTTATATACCACAACCCTCCAAGAGAAGCACCTGCACCAGGACTACCTAAAACATTTACATCGTCACATGGACACAGACACAGGCATGCACCAAAACCAACACAACCCAACAGTTAAAACACTGCAACCACAACCAACAGTTCAAAACACTGCACCAAACAACAGTTCAAAACACTACACCACAACCAACAGTTCAACACTGCACCACAACCAACAGTTCAAAACACTGCACAGCAACAACCACAAACAGAGCAAGGACATAAAAGTAGAGAACAAGGAAACCAAGAATTCTTAAAAATGCTTAAGGAAAATTATGGTTACCCAGATACTCTTGACTTTAGTGACAGATATAAAGAAGCTATTAGAAAGTTCAAGAGAGGAAATACTGACCCGAACCTATTTAGCTTTATGGTTCAGCAACCAAATGGGATATAATTTCAAACCTGGAAAATACAAGCTCGCTAAGGGATATGATTTAATAGCATATCATCCAAATGACATGACTGAATTTACTCCGAGATATTTGGTGTCAGAGATAAATGATAATTCAACTATCTTCATGAAACGCGTAAAATAGAGACGGAACGAAAGAAAGAAGGTTTTATGAATGCGGATGACTTAAATAGGGAACTTGTTAAAACGGTCTCGGAATATATGAAATGCAGAAGATGAGGTACAAGAAACTCCACAGGAAGAAGTTCAGATACAACAGACATGGAAGAAATAGTTCAGCAACAACAGCTAGAAGAGCCTGAAGGAAACGAACAAGTCCCTCCTTTGGAAACTAACTTCACAGAACTAGATGAAGATTTGGAACAGCCGAAAAATCTTGACCCTCAACAAGAGTATGCGGAGAATATGGAATCTTTCCAAGAGTCTAAAGAAAAATTCAGCTGACATAGTAGAAGAATATCGAAAAATGTTCGCCGACATACAAAAGACTCCAACATCAGATGAAAATATTCAGCATAGAATGGAAGTACTGAAGAGAAAATGTACGCAAATACAACAATCCTTTTTACTTACGACCATATAACGTTCAATCTTTGGCTGAACTCGGTGAAAATAAAAGGTTAAATTTCAACAAAACATATAGAAATGAAACATTGTTTAAAGTTCATTCAGAACCTAACCAATAATGAACAAAACCTACTTTTGTTTCTGCAGACTATGGAACTACAATGAGATGGGGTCATAAAGCTAATCCGGATAGGTGGTTCATAAACTTACAACCACATTCCAAGAAGTTGTAGACGCAATGGAAGTGAATTGGTGAACCAGATATAGCTGGTATTTTCAGCGCGGCTTTAATGCCATTGAAAGATATGAAATATGCAGATATTTTGGACCAGTATGAAATGACATGGCTGAGGGAAATATAACACCTGACGTTCTAGAACATTTATCTCAAAGAACTACACAGAACCATAGAGATGGTATATTTGGTGAAGGTTAGAAAGAAAGTTAGGGAGAGAGAAGGAAGAGAACCTATTGTACATGACTTGCAAACGAAAGTTTGCAAAATGTCATAAAACTTACTTTGCAGACAATGAATGAGAAGGGATGAATATTTAAGAAAACTCAAATGGACAGTACCAAATGAAATGTTAGTATTGAAAAACATGTTCCTTGACAAAAATAAACCAACTACAGAAATAAATGACGCAAGTCTGAAACGTTGGGTAAAAAGCTTTCCCATTCACAAAAAATATTATTGGTAACATGGAAAGAAAACCAGAATGGCTACAAAAACATATATTTGGAAACGAGCTTATTCCATATGGACAAGCTCTGTTTGAAGAGCTTGAACCGGAAACTCAGGAAAGAGTCATGCAAACATAAGCGAAGACTCAAATACAAACTATGACAAAATCTTTCTAGGATATAGGTTACCTGAGATGGGCGACCAGAGCCCAAAGGCAAAAAGGACATGGGAATTTACAACATACTAGGTGAACATGAGGCAAAGATGCTACAACTTGAAGCAGAGGGCAAGTTACCAAAAGCGACACCAAAGAAGAAGAGAAGAGTAGAACAAAGTGAAAGTAGTGAAGAGTAACTTCATCTAGTGAAAGTAGTGGCAATGAAGGAAAAAGAAGAGTTAAAAACTCAGTCAGGAAGAAAGTAAAGCTTGGTCCGAGTGGGTTCTATTATGACATATAAATCCAACATTTCTATATTTTTACCCATATGAAATGTACGCCGCTCAGAATATAACGCAACAGTTTTGGATGCCATGAACGGAAATGTTTCCGAATGGTATAACGAATGCGACAATGCCATTAGAAGGTCAGAAATAGTTCCTGGAACTTACGAATATACAACTGCTGTTTCTTATGGAAACGTAGGTGAGTTTGGAGAAGGTTCTTCAACAACAGTAGATATTGCTTGCGACAGTTTCATATTATTTCTATTGACAACTCATTCTTATACGTGGAACAAGACTTGAAATAAAACCTTCTGCCAAGTTGTCTGACAAGAAAGGTTGCAATGGAATTTTCTATGTCGGATACCATATGCTCCAGAGTTTTCATGGGATATAGATATTTCTAACTCTGACTTAGTTCAAACAGTAACATGGGCAAACTATGAATGGTTCGCTTTGAGAAACTCAGTACAACCACAGCTAGAGAACAAACAGACCAGTATGCAAATATTGAAAAAAAAGAAGACTTGACCCTAACGTTCCAGGAGTTTATGTTGACCTTTCTGGACAAACTGCAGCAGCAGTAAACCAAAGTAAAACTGAAACTTAGAGTTCCTTTGTCATCTTTCCTCATCTTCAGGTTTTTAAGATACTTGCCAAACTGGGCAGGAAAAATTTCTATCGAACTTACTCCAAGCAAAATAACTTAGTCATTGCACCAACACAAGACCCATTCACTATTACAGAGTAAAGGGAACAAATCAAACGTCATTCGCCGAATTTGCAAAGACAAAGTTGACTTAGACTTTGGTTTCTCAAACTTCAACAATGAAGTAAACTATTATTTCAATGCTGCTGGAACTGCTTGGGACCCAGTTAAGTTCACATGCGAACAGTTTGAATGCAAGAGAATAGAAGCAGACTTGCAGTCTATATGTTGACCCAGATATTTCAAATGCTTTAGCTGCCAAATATATTGCAGTTCCACTTATGTTCCCTATACACCAAATATCTGTCAAAGACTTTGCAGGTGAAGTTGGAAACCAAAATCCAGGAGCCGAAGGTGCAAGAACAGATATTGCTTTAACAACTGCAATGAAACATGCAGATACTATGTTTGTATTGTTCAGACGAATATAAATGACTATTCTTGTTTCTACAACCCTGGTATTAAATATCATATAAACATAGATGGCAAATATTATCCAAGAGAAGAATATTCTACAGTTGAGGATATGAGGTCATACAACTTGACATTAGATGCTATGAACTTTAACAACAACTTCACACAACCATTAACCTGAAATGCAAAGTTCTATTATGCCATAATGTGAAAGTATGGACCCATACAGGAGTCAAAAAACTCAATATACAAATGGAGACCGTTCAAACTTTTGGCTTGGCATTCCATTTGCTGACTCAGAAGACTTTATGGGTGGTATTTCAACTGTTGGTACAGTTCAAATACAAATATACTGGTGACAGAGACGGTCCAGATGAATTGAGAGCAAAGAAGTTTACAAAACCAATAGCACTTTTCACGGAAGTGCTCTTTTGAAGATTCGTTCGATGAAACCTGCTGGGGCTCTCAGATTGGCATAACGACAGCTTCCATCGAGCAGATTTTGGCAGCAGGTCAGTAAGTTGTTCTTGAACTGACTTCTCTCCGTCAAATATTGACAGTACGCCAGTTTGACATAATATTGTATTATAAACTTTCTTAGTAATATCTGTAAGTTTTGAAGTTATATTTTTGTCTGCTTCAAGAACTTTCACACCATTTCAGTTATACCAACTTTCTTTCTTTGTATGAAAATATTTAGGTTCAGCAAATATATGCTATTCTATAACATTTTCCATTGTTTGTGTAAGAACTATTCTGTCAATGTATTTGTATGTTTGTGAGTATAAACTTTGTTCTGCTTCAATTCAATAAGATATCCGAATACGTCCATCTTTTTATTCTAAGTAAAATGTCATTTCCGAAAATAGAAGCGTAAGTGTTTCAAAAGGTTTAATGGCGGTGGCGAATGTGAAGTTAAATTCACCAACTCAAACAAACAGTCAAAGTGTTGTTGTCAATGTCAAAGACAGGATGTTGAATGTGGGGAAACCATACGAAGACGAAGATGGTATAACAATTGTTCCTGTAAAAGACCAACATATCCTGAAGTTAACAGAGACTTAAGTTCTGTTGCAGATATTCGAAACGACTACCACAACTGAAGAACAAACTTCAAACTCAGGAGAAGTTTGTCAAGCTTTAAGTATAATGTTAAACTTGGTCGAACACAACCCTGTAAAAGTGAACTCATATGTTATTGCACCTCATGAAGTTTTGAAAGAATATTGAAACTTTTGACAGAGGCAGACGATATAAAACATCAAAGAATAAACCCGACATTAGTTGCTGTGGTGTTTCATATAATGCCATTGACAAGATATACGTTATGAAAGGAGGTGAAACGTTGAACTTAAAGTATGTTTCCCAGACGTCATAAAAATATTTGACGACCAACAACATTTCATTAAATTTATTTGCTAAGTAAAAATGTCAAAACTTCTTGAAAGATGTTTGAAGAAAAATATATAGACTTTATTTTCATGTAAAGGACTTTTACACACTTTTGAACGATATGAAAGACCTGTTTTGTTTGTTCGTGTAGACAAAGGAAAGTTCTATGTCTTTACAAAATATTTGAACTTCTTAGACAGAGAACTTCAAGACGCCCATGTGAAAGTTTAGATGAAGTTCTTCCTCCACTTTCAGAAAAACTTTTAAATATATATAAATGGCAGAAGATATAATGGTTTATACTATTACGACTAAAAACCCTGAGTCATAATAATTCTATAACAAAACTTACAAAGTCCTCAAGGACGATATTGTAAACTAACTTTAAACACAATGACGACTAAAGCCTGTTTTGCTCTTTTGACACCAGAAGATTTATTGTTGTGAATGGTAAAAAATACTCCTTTGAAGATACTTACTCAGATATACACCAACAGGTTTTGTTGACTTATTTAATACTTTAAGGACGGGTGTAACATGTCTGCAACTAAGCAGGTTCATATATGTTTGGATGTCGACTGAGTTTTACTATAAACGATATGAGCTATAATACAAAACTTATTTCTGGTTTTTACTACCAACAGTTTCCTATAACAGGAAAAGTGTATACAAGGAATGTCTATTCCATTGACATTAAGCACACCAATCTTATATATTGTTTCAAACTTAGGTTCAAGTGTTATTCGAATGTCGACAGAAACTATTATGAACCAAAGATACTTATGCGTATAAACAATACTTTCTCTGCTGGTTTGCCTATTGTTCATTCGAATGCAGTATTTCAACCTTAGGAAACTCAAACACTTTGGCAAGTAATAACGTTGACATTAGTTGACGCAAACTTTGTTCCTGTAAAACTTTTATGTCCTATGTATTTGTCAATGACGGCAGAAAGTTTCGAATTGGAAGATGCAACTGGTGAAAGTATTGTATTACAAGAACAACTGTCAAGCAGACAAATTAGCTCAGAACAACAAATGGCTAACAAATGGATACAACAAAGATCAAGATATATAAAAATAATTTTTTTTTTTATTTATAATAAAATGTACTAGAATAAGATTGTTTCAGATTTTTAATGACTTAAGCATTCAGAAATATTGGTGCCATTTCGAGACTATATACAAAGCAGTCGAGAAGTTTGAAACGTTAGTCCATTTTATGTTTGACTCTTGCCCCAAGAATGTTATGTGTATAGAAAGAATGGGATGTAGTCCTTTAACAACCTAAGCCAGACAATAGTGGTCTGAACAAGAAATGTAAGAAGAACTTAAGAAAAAAAAAGCGTCAAGTTGGCATGAGATTGTTAGATGCTTGGGAATATCTTATTGTCAAAACTTGAAGATTTTTCAGTTCGTGGTATAAGTTTTTTACACCTTCTCCAAACTTCTATTCCTAATCTTCACTGGATATAAATATGAACAAGTAGAATGGAAAGAAAATAATTATAGAAGCTTGGTTTAGACCCATGTCAAGAAATTATATGCCAATGGAAACGAAAAGGTTTATGAGTATATCTTATGTTGGTTTGCAAGCATCTTACAACAATCCAGTGCTAAAAATGAAACTGCTGCTCATTATAATTGGAAACAAGGAACAGGTAAGAACACATTCTTTACAGATATCTTATGCAAACTGTTTAGAGGGCTGAAATTCCGAATCCGAATATGACAAACATAGAAAACATCTGTGGCAAGTTTAACTCCTCAATAGAGATAATGAAACTTATAGTTTGGCAATAAACTTCAAAGTATAGAATACAACAAAGTTTTTGAACTCAGATGCCTTGAAGAGTCTTATAACAGACAAAGTTGGTGTTGTTGAAGAAAGTATAAAAGACTCAAGAGTTTTGTGAAAATGTTGCAAACTTCAATTATGGTTTCAAACAATGCCTGTTCCATGAAGTTAGAAAGTTCTGACAGAAGATATGTAGTTTGTTAGAACGTCAGATTCTCATATGCAAGATACAGAATATTTGACGAGCTTGCAGAAACTTTGACATCGTGAACTTTTACAACCACTGTTCCATATTTTTATGAACATTAGATATTTCCTAAGTTCAAATCCAAGAAAATTCCACATACCGTAAGAGAGACTAAACATTGTAGAAGCAAACAAGAGTGTATATGAACTGTTCATAGATGAAACTGACTTTGAGTTTGTTTAGATGAAAAGTCTTTTATATTGATGAATATAAACAATATTGTCAAGAATATTGGTTATATGACAGCGTCTAAAACGAACTTTCTTGGCAAATGTCAAAAGTCTTTTAGACGTACAGAATGTTTGGGTTTATCTTCAGTTTTTGTTTTTCTTCTTCTATCGGTTTTTCGTCACTTTTCGGTTTCTCTGACTTTACTCACTTGCAGGAACAGTTGTGTCGTCAACATCTTCATAAATATCATATGCCATTTGTTTTTGTTTTCCTTTCAACTTTTTGTGTTTGTTGTAAAGTTTAGAATATTTTGACTCTAAGTCAATGAGATGTTCTATAATGAACTGTTGGTCAGTGAAGTAAACTTTTCCATCTGTGTTCTCGAAAGCTCCTTCAGACTTCAAATTTTTATTTGTGAGAGTCTGTTTCTTTTTTGAGATACTAGCCGTTCCATTTCTATGAAAAGTGACTTTATAGTTAGGGTTTGTATTTCCAGACCTGGCACTTTCTATTATTGAATTTTTCTCTTCATCTGTAAGTTCTTTGACAGTTTTGACAATGGGTCTGAACTTTTTGTTTGTGGTGTCAAACTCTACCGTTTCAACTTCTTCGGTCATTTCATCTCAGTAAAAAATTTTAGTTTGGTTTGTTTTCAACTGGTTGTTGTTGTTTTAAGTCGGTCTAAAACTTCCTGAGGTATAGGAAGAACTTGACAAACACGTTGTGTAACTGCTGGAAGCCGACAAATCCATCTTGAACCCATTTGTCTCAATGCTGTATTGTTCATTTCATCTCAGTAAAAAACTTTACATTCCCCACGTTTGAGGCGGTTGAGGTTGGTTATTGTTTACCCACTGTTTGTGCATGGTTATATCCTCTGTTAAAGAATCTTTCACCTTGGTCCATATAGTGTCCTGCTTGGTTATAGTAGTCACTTGCTTTGTTATAATAGTTTCCTGCTTGTCTTCCTACATTGTCCATCCATCCTTGAACTTTTCCTCTTGTTTCAGGATTTGGAATAAGATTTGTTGCATCTCGTGCTACATCCCAACCTTTCTGTACAGTTTGTATAATAAGGTTGTGCTTTCTCTTTAAGTATACCTAATGTACTCAAAATCTTCCTTCCAACTCCAAATACACCTCTGGCTATTGTTCCCACTGCGGGCAAAAATCTGGATGCAACTCCTGCTAATGCGCCAAATAAACCATTTCTTATAGGGTAAAAAATGACGAATCCAAACAAGGACCCCTATGTTTCTAAAGCGACAAAGAAAGCACTCATGATAAAAATCTTTAGTTCAACACCAAATGCTTGGTTTATGGATATCTTGGAAAACATTCGAGAGTTAGAACAGATGGACCTCCATACTGGTTAATATTTGTTGGTCAAAACACAAGATACTGTGAAGCCATACCATTATGGTCCAAAAATATTTTAGATGTGAAAACTGCTTTGACAATATTCGTTGCAAATACCATCCAACAAAACTGACATCTGACTGTGAAGTTCTTTCAAATCAGATGATGTAAAAAACTATCTGCGTTCAAAAAATGTAAACCAATATTTCATTGTCGACCAAAACCATTCTGCTCTTGGTGTCATTGACGGTTGTATAAAATTGTAAGAGACTTAAACCAACCACAAGGTGGTGAAGCAAATGAAATGTCATATGACGACAAATATAGACACTTCTCCATGGCAAAGATGAGACAAGTTTTAAATATTTACAATAGCCGTAAACAAAAAGGTTTGGGAAACCACTCCCCCGAAGAAATGAAAAACAACCCTGACTTAGAGAAAGACTATATATTTAATAATTTAGTCAAAAGAGACAAAACAAGAAAGAATGCCGGGCTTCAAACTTCAGAAAGGTGACAAAGTAAAAATAGAAATACCTAAACCGACCCATATGAAAATACTATTGACTATGACAACAATGGGAACCCGACAGGTACTCACATTCGTGTTCGTAAAAATAGAAGAAAGTATACAAGAGAATATATATGAAGTTTAGGCAAACATGGCAAAATGTACAGACTGCAAGCAGAAGATAAAACTACTATTGTCAGACCTCGTTTCAAACTTGTCAAAGTTCAAGGTGGTATACTTTCAAGACAGTTCCTAACAAATATAAGACAACTCCTGACGAATATGCTAAAGAAGTTGAAAATGACGACTAAGCAATTCTATACCATGCGTAAACTGTCATGTAAGGTGGCATGTATTCTTTACTTTGTCCCGTTGTTTGCGTATATCCTGTAACGTGATGTGTATGGATTCCTCCTACATCAGTGTTATTCCAGTAACAATTTATAGCAAACTTAACGTCCTCTTTAACACATATCCTTTACCTTTTGTCATTCCTGACCAATCCCAAAATCTATGACTATGCAAACCTGCTTGAGATGTACTTAAATTTATGTAGTGACTGTGTGCAGGTAAATTTGCACCTGAAATCGTTTTACTTCCACCTGTTTCCTTTGAAGAGTTTGCACAATACAAAAACCTGTCGACTATTTGAGTCCAAGTTCCAAAACCCAGAACTGTTTCTGGATTTGTTGAGTTCATTGACGTATAAATAGAGCCTATAGGATATAATGTTTGAAGTATTTCTGTCTTTAATGTTTGAAGCTCTTTTTTGTCTGCTTTCTTGTCATATAAATCTTGAGCAGTGAATTTAATATTATATTCATCCTTATGACATAAACATCTTTACATCTAATGTTTCTCATCGTCGTTATGTCGTCATCCGATGTTAAACCTTGTGGAAAGTTAGGAGGTTTACAATATAATGCATCCCCACCAGTTTCTTCAACCGTTCCTTCAATACTTTCTATAGCAACAGTTGTGAAGAAATCATGTGTATGGTTCTTGTCTGCTTTCTTTTCAAGGCTAACGTTTAAGTCTGTTATTTCAGATATAGAATGTGTATGCCCAACGGCACTTTTACTGTTTAAGGTTTCTTGTAAGTCTGTTATTTCAGATATAGAATGTGTATGTCCAACGGCACTTTTCCTGTTTAAGGTTTCTTGTAAGTTTGTAATATTTGCAATGGTATGTGTATGTCCAACGGCACTTTTCCTGTTTAAGGTTTCTTGTAAGTCTGTTATTTCAGATATAGAATGTGTATGTCCAACGGCACTTTTCCTGTTTAAGGTTTCTTGTAAGTTTGTAATATTTGCAATGGTATGTGTATGTCCAACGGCACTTTTCCTGTTTAAGGTTTCTTGTAAGTCTGTTATTTCAGATATAGAATGTATATGAGTCTTTTTAGAATATTCGTTTTCAGCTCTTGTCACTTCACTTGACATTTTATTGTCAACATATGTTTTGTCTGCTTGTTCAGGATGAGTATGTTCTTTTGTTGCATAAGCATTGTTAACTCTTTCTTCTTCTTTTGCTATTGCATCGTCTACATATTCTTTGTCAGCTTTGTTGTCAACATCTGTTTTCAAAAGAAGTTCATTTATAGGTTTCTCGTTTAAAGTTCCTTTTGTTGGATTTATACAGACAGTATTGTTCTTCTGTCTTGAAACAGAAACTCATCTGTCATTGGGTTTAATGTCAGTTTTAAGTTTCCTTCTTTCAATGACTCAGATATCTTAGAATAGTTTGAAAAGTTTGTTGTGTTCTTATTTAGAGCTTGCATAATGAGTTGTCGGTTGTGTTGTATTTCTCTTATGGAAGCAGTATCTTTCGACATTTTTATTCTAGATAAAATATGCTTTCAATAGAAAAAGAAAAATTCAAGAGTTGCTACAACTAAACCATTAGATGAAATTTTTACTAATGTCGGTCAAAAGTTTGAGATAGAGACCGTAAAGCATGAAGGCTATCGTTTTGACTACCCATTAAGATGGCTAAGAGACCCATCTGTCACAAAAGCTATTGGCTTTCGTAGAATGAAGTTCATTTCAGAAGCCATACATGGTTTCCCATTTACGGTCGGTTTGAAGTTCGATACTATAACAAAGAAAAACGTATGTATGAGAAATTTGAACAGGGAAAACTTTTACAAGTTAGTTTGCTTGTTAACTTAGAAACAACTCTTCAAGCTTTTCAAGAAAAAATAAACGATATCTATCTCGAATATGCAAAACAGTATAACATTGACGAAGGAGAGTACCATCTCGATATTATTTATGACAGGAAAAATGCAACTGTTAAAATCAATAGAATAGAAGACCTTGGAGAAAACGTTTATATTTCTACAAAATATAACAACTGTTGCATGGTATAGATTTCTGAGGATGTTAAATCAGCCTGCAGCATATCCAGTACACCCAGACTTTTATGAAGTCGAAAACCCTAATGAACATATGAAAATTTTTCGACCCAGATGCTATTATTGTTCATGCTTCATTTTCTGGTGCGCAAAACTCTTTCTTATGTCTGATGAATGATTTTTACGAAAAACTACAAAGTTATAAGAACCACCAAGTGGAAGTATTTCAGACTTTCAAGTATGGTTTACTACAGATGGAAGAAAAAGAATATTCCATTATACCATGCGTTTTACTTAGAACTTAGTTTCATATACAACTACTATCGAACGGTAAAAATATAATTTTTTAATACGGTTGAGGTGTTGGATTGTTTGCCAACTAGACTGTGGTGCAGGTTCAGGCTGTTGTATAACAGAGCTTGTTCTTCTGGTTCAGGGTCTTTAGGTATAATACCAACAAACTGACCTACCCTTTTACCAATATTTTTGACACCGTTCCAAATTCCTCTTCCTACGGTTTTTATTCCATTCCATATACCTCTTCCAACATTTCGAAAGAAGTTTCCTATCTTACTGAAGAAACCCATTTTACTATATGTAAAAATCTAATGTCCGCCTAGTCTCTTACGTTTCCTGTTGAGTTCCATAGCATTCTTTAACTGGAGCTCATACATTCTGTTTCTCCTCTTAGAGAAACATATTCTGGGTCAACTCCTGTGTTCGCGTCATCTGCATAAAGTGTTTTATATCCCACTTCAGGGTTTGTATAAAACTCTTTCCATCTACAATTTGCATACCATGGTGGCAAACCTAACGCAGCGTCATTTGACATGGCAGTTTGCATTTGTACATCTGTTGGCACTTGACCATAGTTTGCCATTGCAGTTTGTATTCTAACTTCATTTGGAATATTCTCTGGTTTGGTTGTCCAGGTTGCTGTGCATTCGCTAAGTTCTGTGCGTCCATTTAATATTAGATAAAAATATCTCTTACGAGTACATATACTGAACATTTGAGGCATTGGTTCATCTTCATATTCTCTGTACTTTTCTGCCACGTCAAAGAAATAAATGACACAATGGAAAAAACCTAAAACAAGTAGTCCTATTCAAACACCATCATTACTAATAAAATTTCTTTGTTATGACACTTTCTCGGTTTATAGGACCTCTCTCATATTCTATCTTGTCATATCTAAACTCATAGTCATGTATGTCCTCTAACCATCTCATAACGGTTTCCAAACCACTTTTATCGGATGTAAATTAAAAGCATGGATGGTTATGTAAAACGTCTAAAGTTTCTAAAGAGTCTCTCAAAGCCAGTCTATTGGTATTGAAAATCCCATGTGTTATAGAACGGTGGGTCCACTATAAAGAAAACATTCCTTGTCTTTATATTTTTCATACAAATCTGTCCAATGACATCTCACAAACTCTATACCCTCAATATATTTTTCTATGTCCTCTTTGAAAACATTTGTATAGTTAAGATATAAAACTTTTGACATAAGTGTTTCAATGTCATGAACTCTTATAGCACCACTATATATAGTTAGCAGATATACTATCCAGTCTATATTCTGCTTTTTTCAAAACCTCTCTCACAATATTTTTCTTATCTAATGGTATACGTTCCATCTTACCTATCTGAATTTTCTTTTAACTCTTTCAATATTTTGTTAGTGTCTGGAATATGTTTGAGACGGTCCATATAGTTGTCGAAGTCATTGCATATAATCTTTGAGTCTGGAGATATTGTATGGCACAAATGGGATATATAGAAACTTCCACCGAACAAATCTACAAATGTTAGACCATTCGGTAGTTTCTTAAGTTCTCTCAATATAATATCTTTACATTTACTCTTATTTCCAAAGAACGGTAACGGAGGTTTTGTAAAATTCATTTATATATAATAATAAAAATGTTTTTTCCTGAAAAAGTGACAGAAAAGTGACAAAACATGAAAACATATATAATTTGTGAAAAGCGACACATTATATAATGTTTTCGACCCAGAAGAAGGCTTCTTCCCAGAAGCAATGGAGGAAGAAGAAGAGTCCTCCGAATTCACACCAGAAGACTAACAATTTTCCGAATAAAAACTTCATTTATACTAAACATCTTCGGGGCTAGAGGGCACGAAGTGCCTGGAAGCCCCACTACCTTTTTTTTTTTTATTGATGATGGAAGTTTAATGTTCGAAAGCTTTTGACAATTATAAAACTAAACAGTTGTTATTTTATATTAAAACCGTATATAGTTCATAGCCACATTTACACAAATAGATTCTCATATTAAAAATTCATTTGAATGTTATCTGATATTTAAATAGTAAAAATAACAAATTATGGACAAAATTGAATGAGGGAAACGGTTTTCAATTTTGTCCATAATTTGGATATCTTGTTCATTATTGAGAGCGGAACAAAATTTGCTTCGCAAATTTTGTTCCGCTCTCAATAATGTACAAAATATAGTTTATATGGAAATTTTTTATATATTTACATTAGGATGAAAACATATAGATATGAATTTGAAACAGGATTTTGGTAGTGAATTTGTTTGCATGTGATCAGTGCACAGGATTTCATAGAGTTGATACTAAGACCACTAGAAACAACAATGTTATCAATATATGAACGAGTCTTGTTCTGTATGTTAACACCGCAGTGAAGGTTGATGCATCCTGAGAATGCGTTTTGTTCGATCGTCTTCACACAGAGAGGTATGTTGATGTACTTCAGAGATGTGCATTCAGAGAATGCTGAGAAACCGATAGTTTCGATAGAGTTGTCTGGGATCATGATACCTTCAAGATGCTTGCATCCGAAGAATGCACTGGATGAAATACTCTTGACGTTCTGTGAGAAGCAGAAGAACTTGATCGAAGATGCAGGAGGGAAGTAGATAAGATTGCTTCGTTCTTTGTTGAAAAGTGCACCGTTGTCGACAACGAAGTGTTCGCTATTATCACACTCGATAACACTAAGAGATGTGCATCCGGTGAAGATGAAGTTTCCGATATTACTAAGAAGACAACCTGATGGAATAGTGAAGACACGAAGAGATGTGCAACCTCGGAATGCATAGTCTGAGATACTGACTGTGCAGACTGGAACGGTGAATGTTTCGAGATTTGTGAACTCGAAACAGTTAGATTCGATGGACTCGATACCACTTGGAATGTTTTCGATACTTCGAAGTGTGTTGCATCCACTGAAAACATACTGGTTAAGAACACGCATATGACTATCTGGTGAAAATGTGATAGTTTCGATGCTCGTGTTCTGGAATGCATTTGTCCCGATGAAAACAACTGTCGATGGAATGTTTATTTTATTAAGACTTGTGCATCCTCTGAAACAAAACATATCAAGACTCAATATTCCTTTTTTCAGTGTGACAGATGATAGAGAACTGCACCCATTGAATGCATACTGACTGATATTTGCACTCACATTAATATCAACAAAATTGATAGTTCTTAGAGAGATGCAGTTATCAAAACATTTATCTGAGATCATACTCAAATTTTCTCCAAAAAATATAGATTGAAGAGAGTTACATCCTGAAAATGAATATTTACCAAGTTTAGAAATTGTGAGAGGAATATTGATACTTGAAAGCTGGTCGCATCCAAAGAATGCTTTGTCACCAATATCATATAAATTACTATTCAATCCAAATTCCACTGTCTTCAAATTGTGATTTGAAATAAATGTTTCAATGTTGATTTTCTCGACAGTTGATGGAATGATATAACTATCACTCTGATTCAAACTCATTACAATGATTGTTTTTGCTTTGTTATAAACAATCATTTGATCATCAATCATAAAATCAGATCCTTCAGAGAATGTCAAATTTGTGTTACTTGGGAAACAAGAACCACCGAGGTTTTTCAGGCTTGATGGTAAAACAACTTCTTTAAGATTATTACAACCATCAAATGCATAACTATCAATTTTTGTTATTCCTGATGGAATTGTTATTGATGAAATATTTGTTCTTTGAAAACATTGTGCAGGAATTGAAGTAATTCCTTTTCCAATTATAACAGAATTTAAATAAATGCAGGATCCAAAAGCTCCATCATAAATAGTTGTTACAGTATTTGGTATTTCAATTGATTTAAGTTTTGAGCTAACAAATGCCCAAGCACCAATTGATCGAAAATCACTCGAAAATTGAATAGATTCAATAATTGAATTTGCAAATGAACAAGCAGCTATTGATATTACTTTTTCAGGTATAATATAAGTTTTACTTTTATTTGGAGGAAATCTAATAAGATATGTTTGAGCTTTGTTGAATAAAATTCCATCTGATACACTGTAACTTGGATTTGATGGATCAATAATAAACTCTTTCAATGCAGTTGATACAACAAATGCATAGGTATTAACATTAGTGGTTGATTTTGGAATAAAAAAAGTTTCAATCATTACGTAATTAAAAGTATTGACACCAATATCTTTTAGATTGGATTCTACATTAATTATAACATTTTTTAGTTTGGAGCATGATTGAAAACATGATGATTCAAGTGAAGTAATTTCATTTGGAATAGAAATAGATGAGATTGACGTTGATTCAAAACAAAAAGGTGAGATTGCTTTCAGATGAGTTGGAAGAATTACATTTGTTAATGATTTGCATCCACTGAATGCATATGATCCGATTTTGGTTAAAAATTGACAGTTGCTGAAATCAACAGATGAGAGTTTTGTGCATTGATAAAAAGCACAATCAATGAAATAAAAATATCAAAAATACACATTGCATATGATTATGAATCGGAATATTCACACCATACAATAATAATAATTTTTTCTTTACTTAAAAAAAAGGCGGAAATTAAAAACAGCAGTTTGAGTACTTTCTGAGGGTCTGTTCGTCAGAAAGTATGCATTTGTAAACTTTCCGACACTAAAAAATTTTTTATCCTTTCAAAATTTTTGACAATGTCAAAAAGTATACATCGAGGTTTTCAATTTTCCTCTCAAACAGCGGTTTTTTAAAAACGCTCAATTTTTCATCGACCTTATATTGATTAGGTAATATCAGAACAAATAAGCAAAATAAAACTGAAATTTATTTGATAAATAGTTTTATATCTGTAATGAGAAATCATGCATCCTATTGCACATAAATAGTACTCTCCAAAACTAAAATTATAAAAAGAAACTTTTACGACAGATGAATTGTATTTTCCTTCTTGAATGTTCGAATCAAAAATTAGCTCAGATAATACCCAGTCTCATTTGCTTTTGATCATTTTTATGCTAAGCAAAATAAAAATGATTAGAAAATAATTGGTTTAGAGATTTGGTGATAACAAACTATCATTCATTAATTAAACCACTATTCTTTTTCATTAAATAATCCACAAAAAACATTTTTTCCATCAAAGAAATGGATGGAAATAACATTATTTTTGATGATTTAAAGATCAAAAGCATCAAAGATATTGCTATCCCTAAGCCATTTGAACTATTAGTCCAGGCAGAAGATCATTATTTTAATCTCAATCAAGAAAATTTCGAAGATTCAGTCAAATTTTTTGAACAATTTATCAAAGAAGGTCCAGGCGAAACCCAGGAAGAGAATTTCCATTATCTGCAGCACTTGCACACGTATGAAAAACCTATAAAATCATTTGAAAGCATTCAATTCAAATTATTAGTAACTCTACAAAATATTCTCTATCATCTAACCAGCATAAACGACAAAAATTCGTATGATATAGCTAATGATCCAGACTTTAAGCTTATTATTCCCTTTTCAAAGAATAAATTACCAATGAATCATTTTTCACCAAATGATTGTTCAAACCAATTAACACAAATATTACTTGATGACGACGTCACACAATTTCAGCAATACTTTTCTAAAAAAAACTTTATCAATTCTTATATCAATTTTATTGCAGAAATATACCAAAAACCATCGATTAATATTATTAAATACATCCTTATAAGTGATAATTTGCCAGAAGAAATCAAAAAGGAAGATTTGGTCAAAACAGAAAATTTAGCATATGCAATTTCTTCAGGAAACATTGAATTAATACGTTTACTTGAACAACAAGGTGCTAATTACGATAACTGCTTAACTCATGCTTTTAAATCTCGAAATTCAGATTTAATTGACTGGTTTATTGAGAATTATCAACAAAAAATTGTTGATAATATTAGTTTTCTAAACCTTAGATCAGTTATTTTCTGTTTAGAGAACAATATTTGTTCAAATTACTATGATATTTACAAAACATATTATGATTGTAATTTCAAGTCAATTCTTGAACATCTTACAACATACAAACATGATTTGATTCAAAAGGAACCACAAGTTATGATAAAGGGTTTAATGACAATGCCGAATTCCTCAATTATTAGTGATTGTTTGAAGAAAGGAAAATATGATTATTTCAACATTTTTTATGATTTAGGATTAGCTTATACTGATGGATTTTGTTCAGAACATCCTTTATCATATTTGGTTTCTCGTAAAAACTACGATTTTGATTTTTATGAAAAGATCTATCAGTTAACGCAAAGAAACAAAGCTTCACAGTTCCATTGGCCACAACCTTTTATCTATCAAATTTTGTCAAATATGGATTTATTGAAATTTTTCTTAGATAGACATATTTTCCCTATTAATTTAGATGAGGTTTTGAGATCTTGTGGTCTTGAAGAAATGAAATATATCTTTGACAATTACAAGAAACTCGATGAAAACGAGTTCATAATGATTTTTTCTGATAGAATTACTCCTTGGAACTTTAAGCCAGAATTAATCAAATATATTTTGGAAAACTTTGATTTGAGTCTGGATGATTATATTGAGTTTAATTTATTAAAGTTTGCTTTTTCAGTCGAAAATATGGAATTGATGAATTATCTTCTTGATAAAGGTGTTAAACCAATAATTAAATTAGATGATTACACCGGATACATTAAATATGATAGCGATAGCGATAGCTATGATTATGATGATGAATCTTCTAATACTCGTAATGTTATGGATGGAGCAACACATAGCAATTATGAAGCTTATAAACTTATCTTAGAAAGAGGTGGAAAAGGTAATGCAAAAGGATATCGACACTCCAAATCCATTCTTGATTATCATATATCAAAAGGAAACTTCGAAATTGTTAAACTTCTTGTTGAACATGGCGCTGTAATTAACATGAGTTCCTTAGAGAGTTGCTTAGATGAAAGAATCTTTTCTTATTTGGTTGAACAAGCAAACGATGTTAAGCTTCATAAAAACCATGAACTATTGATTAAGAATGACAAAAGTTCATATCATTTCCTTCTTTACGCAAAGAAGTATCCAATCAAAGATTTATCAATGAAAAAGCGCCTTGAATGCTTATCACGAGCATTAAAAGTTCAAAACGAAATTATTTGTATTTATCTTTTGAAGAATATTGATATTGAAGATGGAGAGAAAATTGATCATTTCCCTCGTGATAAAAAATTATGGCTATTTGAAGCTGTAACAATGAATTCACCAGAATGTGTTAAATTGCTTTTAGAATTTATAAAAAAGAGTGGATTAATTGATCGGTACTTCGATCAAAAGAAAAATAATAAGAGTTCAGAAAAAGACTTTAAGGAAAGGAAACAATTTGATGAAATGTATTTGGATGATTATGAAAATTATTTGGATGATGGTAAAAGATTTTGGGCTGACGATGACGATGTTGAAGAACCTATTTTAGAAATTGTTGATTCAAATTATTTTCTTCAGGCTGCGAAGCTGAACAACACAGAAATTGTTAAAATACTTATTGAACACAATGTCCCCATTCAAAATGTAGTTGATAACTACTACATCAATGCATTGTTTTGGGCAGCCATCCGAGGAAATGTTGAAATGATCAATCTTCTTCTTCACTATGGATATGAAAAGTTGAACATTCGCGAAGAAGATGCAGTAACACTTAATATTCATCCTGATCTTGTAAAAATGATTAGTTATTAGGATATAAATATAATTACAATATAATTTAGAATTTATGTTAATGATAAGGAATATAATTTATAAATAAATTTAGGATTTTTGCTAATAATAAATAAATTTTAAATATAAGTTTCTGAAGTAATTGCATTTCATAATTTTTAAATTAAAATAGCTATATTAACATAAAATAGATAAAAATCAAAATTCATGCAATTGAAATTATATTGAAAAGTTTTACAATATGGAACTGCTAATTGATCAAATACTTCAAAGCCTAGAAGATCTAAATAATTCCTCCCACTATTATTTGGACCTGTTTGAGTTAATCGTATCGAATTACAATTATAAACTTTAGAAAATTGAAAATACTTTTGGTCATTGTATCTGCATATAGTAAAAGGTGCTTTATTTGGGCCCAATATATGGTCGTTCGTATGAGAGTCAATTTGGAAATTTTGTTCTCCAAAAAAGCAACGAAACTCCCAATTATGGATTATTTTATCATCTCCAGCTGGATAACTAAGACTATATCCTTCAATTTTCATTTGATAAACAAGAAATGAAAATTCAACATATGAATTTTGGTAATTCTCACTTGCCCAACCATATAGATCACTTGATTCTTCAATTACTATGTCAACTGGTTTCCATGTTGTATCAGTACATCTAGAACTGTTTCTTAATATTACATATTGTTTGATTGGGAAATTTCTTTTCCTTGCTTCATGAAAAATTCCATGCATTGGATGCACAAAATCATATTTTGCCATAAATCTATTTAACATACTCTTAGAATCGAAAACATTTTGATTAAGATTTATTTCAAAATTTATTTTGAAATCAAAAAGTATAAATGAATATATATTGTCTATTCAAAGAATTTCAATTCATGCTTGTGATTTTTAAATGTTATTTGAACATTGAAATCTTACTTTTAGTTAAATTGGATGTTAATTTAATGTTTTGTTGCAATAACTTAGAATAGAATAATGCCTCAATGCCTTATAAGCTAACATATCATTTAAATTTTTTAGCAAATATAATATTAAAAAAAGTTTATGTTTACATAATGATAATTGGTGTTAAAAGAGTGATGGAGATTGTTGAAAAAGTTGATAGTTTTTGAGCACATGTGTTTACAATAAGTTTGCAATCTAATTCAAATGATATTATTGGGATGTTTCGTTGTGTGAATAAATTGATCTTACTTTTGGAGCATCGAATTGATCCACATTTAAGAAGATGTGGTGAGTCTTCGAATGCTCGCTCGCCAATTGTCGTTAAGCTTGAGCTAGTGATGTACAAGAATGAAAGTTTGCTGCAGCCTTTTAATGATTCTGTTCCAAGTTCTTTGATGCTGTTCCCGCTGAAAAGGATTCGGACAAGATTAGAACATGACATGAATGCGTAGTTTCCAATTGTTGTCATGGTAACAGGAACAATGTATGTGTCGGTTGGATTTGATGGGATGAATGCGATGAGGCGTGTCTCATCATAGTTAGTGAATGCACCGTTGCTGAATCGATATCGATCATCACTTTCATCAACTTGGATAGATATAAGATTTGGACAGTTGACAAATGCACCACCATAGATCTCGTTGATGTTGCTATGAAGTGGAAGTGAAACTCGAGACAATGAATAACAATTTCGGAATGCAAATGATTTCATAACGGTGAGACTGCTTGGAATTTCAAATGATTCTAATTTCGTGCAAAATTCGAATGCTGATGCTTCGATCGAAGATGGATTGTTATTCAAGTTGACAGAGATGAGATTCTGGCAGTTGTAAAAACAGTTTTATGGAACTGATTCTGTGATGAATGAAACTGTTTCAATCCCACAATTCATGAATGAACCAAAATTGATTGTAACTGAATTCTTTGTATTAACAAATGTTGTAAGTCCGCTGTTTTGAAATGCAAACTCGTTGATTTTTGAGATTTGTGTTGATGACATTCCAATATCTCCTAAACTAAAACATGACCAAAATGCATTTTCTTCAATCGTTTGTATTGATGGTGGAAGTTTAATATTCGAAAGCTTTTGACAATTATAAAAGCAATTATTTGGAATAACTGTTAATGCATTGTTACTTATAAAGTTAACTGTACTGAGATTGTTACATCCATAAAAACATTTTGGTTCAATATATGTGACACTTGATGGGATATCAATCTTCTCAATTGTTGATGATTCAAATGCTCTTTCATTGATTGATTCTAATGTATTACCATTAAATGTCACATATCGAAGATTTTTAGAACTGAAGACAGATATTCCAATAGATGTTAACCCTTCTGGAATTACTAAATCTTTTGTTTCTGAACCAAAATATGTTGATAATGTTTTCTTGTTGTCTGTAAATAACATTTGATCTCTATAATCAATATTTTTATTCTTTGAAGCATCAATTGTTAATTTAATACAACCTGTAAAAGCTGACTGTCCAATATTAGTTAATGTCTCGGGAATTTCCATAAATAATAAATTTTCACAATTATTAAAGGCAGATGCTTTAATTGATCCTGTTTTGCTTGAAAGATTTATATACTGAAGTGAATGACAATCTTGAAAAGTAAATCCATTGATAACGGTAACATTCTCGGGCATTTTGATTGATTTAATTGGTGTGCCTGAGAAAGCCCAATTTCCGATTGAAGAAATATTCTCATGTAATGTAAAATTATTGATTTTTGTGCCTCTAAAGCATCTATTATATATCAATGTAACAAAATTGGGAACAATATACTCGCCTGAATAAGATGGAACGACAAATACTAATGTTTGGTTATTATCACCGGTATAAACAGACTTACCATTTGATCTGTATACAGTATTTTCCGAATCAATAGTTATCGTTTCAATTGAGCTTGCAGCAAAAACTCCTTGACCAATTTGATTGACTTTTTTTGGAATAAATATACTTTTACACTTAACTAATGCAAAACATTCATTGGATAATGTGGTCAAATTAGAATTTGGTGAAATATTAAATGATATAGATGAGGTATATCCAAAAGCCCAATTATGATCACCAGCCCATCCTTCAATGGTTTCTACTGAATCTGGTAGATTTATAGTATTTAAAGAATAGCATTTGTAGAAACAACCGCTTTTTATCGAAATTATTTTTGGAGGGAAAAAGAATGTTGATAGTTTTGGACAAGTACTAAAAACAGAATAATTTAGATATTGGAGTTTATCACATTGACGTAAGTCTGCTGTTTCAAGATTTGAGGAATAAAAACAAAACTTACAAATGCTCTCACATTTGCTAAATGTAGCAAATCGTAATGATGTAATATTTGCTCTGCACTTATAAAATGGACTGTTGACATCTTTATCTCCTCCTTGGATAACTTTGACACTTTGGAGGATTTCAACCTCACCACTTAAACTATCTGGACATCGAATAAGAACTGTTTTTGCATCATCGAGGTATTCAATACCTCTTTCATCAAATTTATTCGACGTCTACGACTATAAATCATGAATTATTTTTTTGATAAAACTAACCTCAAAAAATAAATTCGGACCAAACTATTGTTATTGTCTATTAAAACTAAAACGAAGGATGATAACAGTTCGCAAGCATGTATACGCTGTATTGAACTCATTCCCCTCTTCAATAGTAAATTCAATTTCATGATTTAAGTCTCCATATCTTATATGTTACATGAAAATTGAAAGCAAGACACTAAAATAAATTAAATTCAAGGTTGAATTCTTGTTTATCATATTTGGTTGCCGATCAAAAGCATGATTTGAATTTTTATGAAAAGATCTATCAGTTAACGCAAAGAAACAAAGCTTCACAGTTCCATTGGCCACAACCTTTTTTCTATCAAATTTTGTCAAATATGGATTTGTTGAAATTTTTCTTAGATAGACATATTTTCCCTATTAATTTAGATGAGGTTTTGAGATCTTGTGGTCTTGAAGAAATGAAATATATCTTTGACAATTACAAGAAACTCGATGAAAACGAGTTCATAATGATTAGCTTAAACAGAATGTATAGAAAGTTTTTATATATTTACAATAGTATGAAAACATATAGATATGAATTTGAAACAGGATTTTGGTAGTGAATCAGTTTGCATGTGATCAGTGAACATGATTTCATAGAGTTGATACTAAGACCACTAGAAACAACAATGTTATCAATATATGAACGAGTCTTGTTCTGTATGTTAACACCGCAGTGAAGGTTGATGCATCCTGAGAATGCGTTTTGTTCGATCGTCTTCACACAGAGAGGTATGTTGATGTACTTCAGAGATGTGCATTCAGAGAATGCTGAGAAACAGATAGTTTCGATAGAGTTGTCTGGGATCATGATACCTTCAAGATGCTTGCATCCGAAGAATGCACTGGATGAGATACTCTTGACGTTCTGTGAGAAGCAGAAGAACTTGATCGAAGATGCAGGAGGGAAGTAAATAAGATTGCTTCGTTCTTTGTTGAAAAGTGCACCGTTGTCGACAACGAAGTGTTCGCTGTTATCACACTCGATAACACTAAGAGATGTGCATCCGGTTAAGATGAAGTTTCCGATATTACTAAGAAGACAACCTGATGGAATAGTGAAGACACGAAGAGATGTGCAACCTCGGAATGCATAGTCTGAGATACTGACTGTTGAGACTGGAACTGTGAATGTTTCGAGATTTGTGAACTCGAAACAGTTAGATTCGATGGACTCGATACCACTAGGAATGTTTTCGATACTTCGAAGTGTGTTGCATCCACTGAAAACGTACTGGTTAAGAACACGCATATGACTATCTGTCGAAAATGTGATAGTTTCGATGTTCGTGTTCTGGAATGCATTTGTCCCGATGAAAACAACTGTCGATGGAATGTTTATTTTATTAAGACTTGTGCATCCTCTGAAACAAAACATATCAAGACTCAAAATTCCTTTTTTCAGTGTGACAGATGATAGAGAACTACATCCACTGAATGCATACTGACTGATATTTGCACTTAAATTAATATCAACAAAACTGATAGTTCTTAGAGAGATGCAATTCTCAAAACATTTATCTGAGATCATACTCAAGTTATCACCAAAGAAGACGGATTGAAGAGAGTTACATCCAGAGAATGAATATTTACCAAATTTAGAAACTGTGAGAGGAATGTTGATACTTGACAGCTTGTCACACCCAAAGAATGCTTTGTCACCAATATCATATAAATTAATATTCAATCCAAATTCCACTGTCTTCAAATTGTGATTTGAAATAAATGTTTCAATGTTGATTTTCTCGACAGTTGATGGAATGACATAACTATCACTCTGATTCAGACTCATTACAATGTTTGTTTTTGCTTTGTTATAAACAATCATTTGATCATCAATCATAAAATCAGATCCTTCAGAGAATGTCAAATTTGTGTTACTTGGGAAACAAGAACCACCAAGATTTTTCAAGCTCGATGGTAAAACAACTTCTTTAAGATTATTACAACCATCAAATGCATAACTATCAATTTTTGTTATTCCTGATGGAATTGTTATTGATGAAATATTTGTTCTTTGAAAACATTGTGCAGGAATTGAAGTAATTCCTTTTCCAATTATAACAGAATTTAAATAAATGCAGGATCCAAAAGCTCCATCATAAATAGTTGTTACAGTATCTGGTATTTCAATTGATTTAAGATTTGAGCTTACAAATGCCCAAGCACCAATTGATCGAAAATCACTCGAAAATTGAATAGATTCAATAATTGAATTTGCAAACGAACAATCAGCTATTGATATTACTTTTTCAGGTATAATATAAGTTTTACTTTTATTTGGAGGAAATCTAATAAGATATGTTTGAGCTTTGTTGAATAAAATTCCATCTGATACACTGTAACTTGGATTTGATGGATCAATAGTAAACTCTTTCATTGCAATTGATCGAACAAATGCATACTCAATAATAGATGAAGTTGATTTTGGAATAAAAAGCGTTTCTACAATGTCATAATTAAAAACATTGGAGTTAATTTCTTTTAGATTGGATTCAACATCAATTATTACGTTTTTTAATTTTGAACAATATTGAAAACATGATTCACCAAGGGAGGTAACTTCATTTGGAATAGAAATAGATGAGATTGAAGTTATTTCAAAACAAAAAGGTGATATTGATTTCAAATGAGTTGGAAGAATTATATTTGTTAATGATTTGCATCCACTGAATGCATATGATCCGATTTTGGTTAAAAATTGACAGTTGCTGAAATCAACAGATGAGAGTTTTGAACACTGATAGAAAGCACAATCGTTGATGTCTGAAAGATGAGATCCAATTGGAAAATTGATAGATAATAGAGTGTTCTGACTTCCTTTGAATGCAAAATCTTTACACTCTTTTCCTGCATAAAGGCCATATATTGTTTCACAACTTTGTTTAAGATCAACATTAACACTATTTTCTGATGATGATAAAATTATACCCAGATTTGCCTTACTTTTACCACCTCTCTAAAGCTGGGGACACCGCCTATCGTTGGGAGTAGCTATTAAATAGAACCACCAAGGGTATTTTTCGAACTGCCGGTGTAGTGTAGTGCAAACATCTGACATAATGATTCATTATGCCAAGGTTTTATTCCCATTTAGCTAATTTTTTTCTTTTTTGGATCATGAATTTTTTTTGGGTCACTATAAGATTTGTTTCATGTTCTAAATCTGCTTCATATGTAATCTATTTTTATTTACCTATTTTTTAAAAATCTATTGGATTGCCAAATTTGAATATATTTAAAATCATAAAACTCCAAAAAAACTATAAATATATGTTTTATGCATAGTGCCGATACTCAAATATCAGATTACTTAGATCCATGAATAATATCCGAATTTTTTTTTCTTAAAATTAAACTTCAAAACTTCTTGCAATCTTATTCTTCATCAATTGTAAATTTTTAAAACCATTTTTTAAAATAATTTTGCGTAATTTTATTCTCATGTTGTTTTAATCGAAAATTGATACATTTTCAAAAAAATAATATTGACTTATGAAATTCATTTTTAAGGTGAAATAGTATTGTTTTTATTAAAGTATATGAATAATATATAAAAAATTAATGAATAATATAAGCAGATTTTTAGTTTACAAAACAAATATGAGCAATGCAATTTCAAACTTTTGCTGGCAATTTCGATATTGCTCAAGTTTGTAGTATTTGTGATACCTATAACATCGGCTTAATCAAAATTCGATTTTTCTTATGAGTTATTGAGAAAATTTGATTGCAATGAGAAGGATTTCGACGTTTTTGATAAACTAAGAGCTGAGCTTTAGGGGTTCAGTTCATTTATGGCTGTAGTTTGATGCGTAGATCTCTTTTTTATTGTAAATTCTTTCAGCATGGAGATCGAGAATGAATCTTTTGAGAACTTTATGAGTTTTTACACCCGTAAAGAGGTCCTTCGAGGAAAGATAGTCCAGACTACATGAAGATGTGGGTTAACCAAAAAAATCCGATGGTTTCCCCATATTCATGTAGATCTTCGAAAAAATGAGCACCAAAAAAGCCAAAAAAATAGGCTTTTTATTGGATTTGTACACTAGATCAATAACCTATTTAGGATCTGACACTCTTTTTAGCCAGAGATATGAGGTCCTTTCTAGGAAAACGATCTATTCATCCATAAAAAAAATGAATTATCGTTTTCCCCAGAAATTACATGGGGAGTGGTAAAAGTAAGGAAAATCTGGGTATTATCATTATTATATTTTTCATTCGTTTTGAATTATTTATTTTATGTGGTTTACATATAATTATACGGTTTAAAATTTCATAGAAATGTATTCACCTGTATTGATATCATTTCTTAATATTTTCATCAATTCAAAATATATTGGAATCTTTTGAAGTTTTGGTGTTTTGGTTATGACAAACAGGCATGTTAAATTTTAAAACATACAGTATTCACATTTAAAGATATTTTCGATTTGAATGTATTTACACAGAAATTTTATCACTTAAATTGATATTATTTCTTAATCTTAAATATATATTCAATGTATTGGTATACAATATATTAATCTAAAATTTTGGAGTTTTGTTGATTTGGCTCGATTTATCATAAAATATAAAATTATAAAATGTCACTTTTTAATTTGTCAGGTTTCAAACACTTCATATTTATGGAACTAATAAACTTATTAAAACCTAATTCAAAGTTTAAAAGACATAATATCTCTTCTAATTCTATTACATAAATTATGTTTTAAAGTCAAACTTTATTGAATATATGATTGAAATTAACTAATTCAAAATGAATGAAAAATATAATAATGATAATATAATTTTATCATCATCAGAAAATAGTGTTAATGTTGATCTTAAACAAAGTTGTGAAACAATATATGGCCTTTATGCAGGAAAAGAGTGTAAAGATTTTGCATTCAAAGGAAGTCAGAACACTCTATTATCTATCAATTTTCCAATTGGATCTCATCTTTCAGACATCAACGATTGTGCTTTCTATCAGTGTTCAAAACTCTCATCTGTTGATTTCAGCAACTGTCAATTTTTAACCAAAATCGGATCATATGCATTCAGTGGATGCAAATCATTAACAAATATAATTCTTCCAACTCATTTGAAATCAATATCACCTTTTTGTTTTGAAATAACTTCAATCTCATCTATTTCTATTCCAAATGAAGTTACCTCCCTTGGTGAATCATGTTTTCAATATTGTTCAAAACTAAAAAGCATAGCAATTCAAACAGATTCATGTCTGCAGCGAATAGATATGTTTGTATTTTTAGGAACAATTATTGAAACATTTTTATAACAAAATCAGCATCATCTATTGCCTCTAATGCATTTGAAAATTTATTATCGTTAAGGGAATTTACTATTGATCCATCAAATCCTTATTTTAGTGTAAAAGGAGGTGTATTATTCAACAAAGATCAAACAAGTATTTTAAGATTTCCATCAAATAATAGCAAATCTTATATTATTCCCAACACAGTCACATCAATTAGGGGCAATTCATTTAGTTTTGCCATGATCGAATCTATTGAATTTTCCCCAAATATGAGAGCAATTCCACCATGGTCATTCTTTGGATGTAATATCAATTCTGTTGTGATTCCTGACTCCATTACACAATTAGGAGAAGGTGCTTTCAGTAGATGTAAGAGACTCAATTCTATTGTAATTGGAGGAGGAATCAAAACAACTTCAGCTTTCTGTTTTAGAGAAACAAATATTTCATCAATAACAATTCCATCAGGAATAACAAAAATTGATAGTTATGCATTTGATGGTTGTAATAATCTTAAAGAAGTTGTTTTACCATCGAGCTTGAAAAATCTTGGTGGTTCTTGTTTCCCAAGTAACACAAATTTGACATTCTCTGAAGGATCTGATTTTATGATTGATGATCAAATGATTGTTTATAACAAAGCAAAAACAAACATTGTAATGAGTCTGAATCAGAGTGATAGTTATGTCATTCCATCAACTGTCGAGAAAATCAATATTGAAACATTCAGTTCAAATCACAATTTGAAGACAGTGGAATTTGGATTGAATATTAATTTATATGATATTGGTGACAAAGCATTCTTTGGGTGTGACAAGCTGTCAAGTATCAACATTCCTCTCACAGTTTCTAAATTTGGTAAATATTCATTCTCTGGATGTAACTCTCTTCAATCCGTCTTCTTTGGTGATAACTTGAGTATGATCTCAGATAAATGTTTTGAGAATTGCATCTCTCTAAGAACTATCAGTTTTGTTGATATTAATTTAAGTGCAAATATCAGTCAGTATGCACTCAGTGGATGTAGTTCTCTATCATCTGTCACACTGAAAAAAGGAATATTGAGTCTTGATGTGTTTTGTTTGAGAGGATGCACAAGTCTTAATAAAATAAACATTCCATCGACAGTTGTTTTCATCGGGACAAATGCATTCCAGAACACGAACATCGAAACTATCACATTTTCGACAGATAGTCATATGCGTGTTCTTAACCAGTACGTTTTCAGTGGATGCAACACACTTCGAAATATCGAAAACATTCCAAGTGGTATCGAGTCCATCGAATCTAACTGTTTCGAGTTCACAAATCTCGAAACATTCACAGTTCCAGTCTCAACAGTCAGTATCTCAGACTATGCATTCCGAGGTTGCACATCTCTTCGTGTCTTCACTATTCCATCAGGTTGTCTTCTTAGTAATATCGGAAACTTCATCTTAACCGGATGCACATCTCTTAGTGTTATCGAGTGTGATAACAGCGAACACTTCGTTGTCGACAACGGTGCACTTTTCAACAAAGAACGAAGCAATCTTATCTACTTCCCTCCTGCATCTTCGATCAAGTTCTTCTGCTTCTCACAGAACGTCAAGAGTATTTCATCCAGTGCATTCTTCGGATGCAAGCATCTTGAAGGTATCATGATCCCAGACAACTCTATCGAAACTATCGGTTTCTCAGCATTCTCTGAATGCACATCTCTGAAGTACATCAACATACCTCTCTGTGTGAAGACGATCGAACAAAACGCATTCTCAGGATGCATCAACCTTCACTGCGGTGTTAACATACAGAACAAGACTCGTTCATATATTGATAACATTGTTGTTTCTAGTGGTCTTAGTATCAACTCTATGAAATCATGTTCACTGATCACATGCAAACTGATTCACTACCAAAATCTTGTTTCAAATTCATATCTATATGTTTTCATCCTTATGTAAATATATATAAAAACTTTCTAAAAATCCTATTTTTATAATTTAAACATCCGAAATAGTTTCATGGAAAATAACTCCAAGAATATGAGAATCCGAATGATATATTTGATTTTAAGTTATAATAAAAGCATAGATATAGAAAATGTTAATATTTGAACAAATATATTTGATTTGAAATGAAATGCATTGTGGAATTTCCAGATTACCAAAAACTTCGAATCCAAGAAGACCAAAGTAATGTCGCCCGTTGTTATTTGGGCCGATTTGTGTTATTTGAAGAGAATTGCAAGTATGTGACTTCGAAAGTTGAAAATATTTCTGATCATTATATCCACAAAATGTATAAGGAGCTGTATTAGGACATAATGTCTTATCATCCAATCGTTTATCAATGGAAAAATTTTTATCACCAAGAAAACAACGAAGTTCCCAATTACGAGGAATCTCATCATCTCCTGATGGATAACTAAGACTATAACCTTCAATATTCAGTTGGTATAATAAAAAATGAAATTCAACGAAGGAATTTTCGATACCTTCGCTTGCCCAACCATATGGATCACTTGATTCTTCAATTAGTATGTCAACTGGTTTCCATATTGTTTCAAAATATCGAGAACTGTTTTTTATTATTACATATTGTTTAATTGGGAAATTTCTTTTCCTTGCTTCATGAAAAATACCATACATTGGATGCTCAAAATCGAATTTTGCTGTAAATCTATTTAGCATACTTTAAGGATCGAAAACATTTTGTCCACAAAGTATTTTAAAATTTACGTTTTTATAGATTTTTACAGGCGCGTAGGGGGTTAAAACACAACTATCTATAATTGAAAACGGATAAATTATTACACACAAAAAAAAGCTAGTAAATTGAAAAAAAAGATGCTTAATCTTAAATATATGTTTAATTTTACATAATTATGATTGGTGTTAGAAGAGTGATGGAGATTGTTGAAAAAGTTGATAGTTTTTGAGCACATGTGTTTACAATAAGTTTGCAATCTAATTCAAATGATATTATTGGGATGTTTCGTTGTGTGAATAAATTGATCTTACTTTTGGAGCATCGAATTGATCCACATTTAAGAAGATGTGGTGAGTCTTCGAATGCTCGCTCGCCAATTGTCGTTAAGCTTGAGCTAGTGATGTACAAGAATGAAAGTTTGCTGCAGCCTTTTAATGATTCTGTTCCAAGTTCTTTGATGCTGTTCCCGCTGAAAAGGATTCGGACAAGATTAGAACATGACATGAATGCGTAGTTTCCAATTGTTGTCATGGTAACAGGAACAATGTATGTGTCGGTTGGATTTGATGGGATGAATGCGATGAGGCGTGTCTCATCATAGTTAGTGAATGCACCGTTGCTGAATCGATATCGATCATCACTTTCATCAACTTGGATAGATATAAGATTTGGACAGTTGACAAATGCACCACCATAGATCTCGTTGATGTTGCTATGAAATGGAAGTGAAACTCAAGACAATGAATAACAATTTCGGAATGCAAATGATTTCATAACGGTGAGACTGCTTGGAATTTCAAATGATTCTAATTTCGTGCAAAATTCGAATGCTGATGCTTCGATCGAAGATGGATTGTTATTCAAGTTGACAGAGATGAGATTCTGGCAGTTGTAAAAACAGTTTTATGGAACTGATTCTGTGATGAATGAAACTGTTTCAATCCCACAATTCATGAATGAACCAAAATTGATTGTAACTGAATTCTTTGTATTAACAAATGTTGTAAGTCCGCTGTTTTGAAATGCAAACTCGTTGATTTTTGAGATTTGTGTTGATGACATTCCAATATCTCCTAAACTAAAACATGACCAAAATGCATTTTCGCCAATCGTTTGTATTGATGGTGGAAGTTTAATATTCGAAAGCTTTTGACAATTATAAAAGCAATTATTTGGAATAACTGTTAATGCATTGTTACTTATAAAGTTAACTGTACTGAGATTGTTACATCCATAAAAACATTTTGGTTCAATATATGTGACACTTGATGGGATATCAATCTTCTCAATTGTTGATGATTCAAATGCTCTCTCGTTTATTGTTGTTAGTGTTTGGCCATTAAATGTGACATATCGGATTTTCATATTGTTAAATACATATGAATCGATTGATGTTAACCCGTCTGGGATGATTAAATCTCTTGTTTCTGTACCAAAATAAGCTGAAAGAGTTTTCTTCTCATTAGTGAATAGCATCTGATCAACATATTCGAAATTACTATTCTTCGATGTATCAATACGAAGATTTTTACATCCAACAAATGCTGATTGTCCAATATTACTTAATGTCGCTGGAAAATCCATGAAAAGTAAATTAGGACAATCAGCAAAACAAAATGATTCTAATATTGTTGTTTTGTTTGATAAATTCACATACCGTAGATTAGAACAGCTTCTGAATGCATTGGTACTAATGGTAATAACTTTATCTGGAATTTTAATTGATGTGATTTTTGTTCCAGCAAAAGCCCAACTCTTAATTGAGCTAATATTTTCATGTAATACAATATTTGTGAGTTTTACTGCTCTAAAACATCCTTCGAAAATAGATGTGACATAATTTGGAACAACATACTCTCCTGACAATGTTGGAACACACATAACTAATGTTTGGTTATTTTCTCCTGTATATACGGATTTTCCATCTGATCTATAAACTTCATTTTCTGGATCAATAGTAATATTCTCTATTGAACTAGAAGCTAAAATTCCTAAACCAATTTTAGTAACTTTTTAGGAATAAATATGCCTTTACAACTTATAAAAATAAATGCTTCCGAATTTAGTATCGTAAGATTAGAATTTGGAGAAATATTAAATGATATAGATGAGGTAGATGAAAAAGGCCAATAATGGTCATCTGCCCATCCATCTATAGATTCAACAGAATCTGATAGATTTATTATTTTTAAGGAAACATCATTGTAAAAGCAGCCGCTTTTTATCGAAGTTATTTTGGGAGGGAAATAAAATGTTGAAAGTTTTGGACAAGAGCTAAAGACAGAATAATTTAGATATTGGAGTTTATCACATTGACGTAAGTCTGCTGTTTCAAGATTTGAGGAATAAAAACAAAACTTACAAATGCTCTCACATTTGCTAAATGTAGCAAATCGTAATGATGTAATATTTGATCGGCATTTATAAAATGGACTGTTGACATCTTTATCTCCTCCTTGGATAACTTTGACACTTTGGAGGATTTCAACCTCACCACTTAAACTATCTGGACATCGAATAAGAATTGTTTTTGTATCATCGAGGTATTCAATACTTCTTTCATCAAATTTATTCGACGTCACTTATGTTCATACATAATAACAAAAAACCTTGACAAAACCCCTTTTATTCAATGGTGGTAACTTTTCATTTTGCAAAAATGATAAAATGTGTATCAACTATTAATAAATATATATACAAATATATATTCGCTTTTTAATTGCGGTCCCTTCTCTCAATAAGTGAAATTATAAACTATTTTTCCATCATAAAGTCTCTTATTCAAATTTTTGTTAGAGATTCACTCAATATTGAGGCAAAAAAACGAAAGGAGGACTTTATAAAATTTGTTTAAAACAAATTATAAAATAAATTCTTAAGTCACAAATTTAATTTGGAAAGTTAATAATTCTCAGGCATACGATTATTTTTGATTCAAATGCTGTTCGGCATTAAAAGCAAAAATAATCATATACCAGAGAATTACACTTTCCCGACATTTTTGGGGTCGCTTCGCGCCCCTGACAAAACGTCGGAAAAGTGTAAATTTTCCAATTTCTATTAATAAATTAAAAATTATTTTTGAAATTAGTTGTTTTTACCGTAAAAAAAGAACAATAGTTTTGAAATGGTATTTTATTTATATCAACCAAAAATAATCAAACATCTATAATAAACAAAACATAAAATAACAGGAGAGGATCAGTTCTCGACGGATGTTGATGTCACGAAATCCATAATTTCCGAAGTCATGATATCGCTCTTGGCGTCAACATTGAAATTGCCAGATGAACCTTTACGATTCTCTCCGTTTGTCAATTTTTGTGCTTCTTGTTCATCTTCTTCTTCTGCTAATGTCTGGCTGATCATATTTGTCTCGTCAATGTCCCTGGCCGAGTTAAACCAAGGATGTTGAACAATGTCCGCGAAAGTTGGTCTTTCTGTAGGATCCTTGTTGAGGATCTTCGTAATTAAGTCTATTACTTCAGGCGATGCACCCGTGCCTTCTGGTATTTGGAGATTATTATTTGCAAGTAATTCTGTAACAGCGAATATAGTATTTGCGACCGTTTTACCTTGGGCTTGGTCTAGATCGAAAGGTAATTTTTTGAATATAATGCTGTATAAAGAAACTCCAAATGCCCATACATCGGCTGGTTTTGGAAGGAAAGGGTCGCCTCCGCATTCCTCGGGAGAAAGGAAGGCTGGAGACCCTCTTGTGTCAATAAGCTTCTGGTTTGGAGACTCAAGAGTCGTTGAAACTGAAAAATCTGAAAGACAGAAGAATGTATCAGAAAAAACTAGAATATTTTCCGGCTTAATATCTCTATGAACTATATTTCTGCTATGTACGTATCGTAATGCTTCCGCAATTTGATGAAAAGCTATAGCAACGATTTCCTCGTTATATTGAATTGAATTTAAATAAGATTGGAGCGATCCTTTTTCAGCGTAAGGCATCATCAGAATAAGAGAATTGGAATAATCATCTTCAATAACTTCAATTATGGGTAATACATAACGGTGCGAAATTGATGCGAGAATTTCGATTTCTCTTTGGACAGCTACGTATGGAGCCTCTTCTCCACCGAGGGTCTGTCTAAAAAGCATGCTTTTATTATAAACTTTCGCTGCAGCCATCTCGTGAGTTTCTGTATTTTCCGCTAAAAACACTCTTGATAGAGATCCTTTGCCGATTTCTTTCTTAAACAACCATTCGAATATTTGTGGATTTTCTGTCTGTAATATAAACGATGCGAATGAGAAGAAGGATCTTATCGACCGAGGAGAATTGCTACTAGACATCTGTATGCTCGAATTCGAGAGATCCTTTTTCGGGGAGTTCTGTGGATTCTGTGTGCCTGCCGGCGAGTGTGGTAGAATTTACGAAAAAGTGACACTAGAAAAAGTGACACTTAACCTTAAATTACCAAACACTATTTTTTGATTGTATTTTGTTATTTATATATTTATATATATATGTATATATGTATATATTTATATATGCATATATTTATATATGTATATATTTATATATGTATATATTTATATATGTATATATTTATATATGCATATATTTATATATGTATATATTTATATATGTATATATTTATATATGTATATATTTATATATGTATATATTTATATATGTATATATTTATATATGTATATATTTATATATGTATATATTTATATATGTATATATTTATATATGTATATATTTATATATGTATATATTTATATATGTATATATTTATTAGAAACTGCTTCATGCTGCATTGAGTATTGTTGAATAATTTGAAGTAGTGGTTTTTGAAATCAGCACCCCTATGAGAGCGCTGGCGACCGAAACACCACTAGTAAGATTGTGTATTAGAAACTGCTTCATGCTGTGTTGAGTAAGCTTCGATGTCTTTGTAGGATAGCTTTCTGAGAGCGAAACAAGATAGTGTTGAAAAAAATTTTGAAAATCTGAGAGACTGTGCAAGAGCCAACGACCAAAACACTACCAGTAAGATACAGCAGTAGTAGCTGCTTCATGCTGCATTGAGTATTGTTGAATAATTTGAAGTAGTGGTTTTTGAAATCAGCACCCCTATGAGAGCGCTGGCGACCGAAACACCACTAGTAAGATTGTGTATTAGAAACTGCTTCATGCTGTGTTGAGTAAGCTTCGATGTCTTTGTAGGATAGCTTTCTGAGAGCGAAACAAGATAGTGTTGAAAAAAAAATTTTGAAAATCTGAGAGACTGTGCAAGAGCCAACGACCAAAACACTACCAGTAAGATACAGCAGTAGTAGCTGCTTCATGCTGCATTGAGTATTGTTGAATAATTTGAAGTAGTGGTTTTTGAAATCAGCACCCCTATGAGAGCGCTGGCGACCGAAACACCACTAGTAAGATTGTGTATTAGAAACTGCTTCATGCTGTGTTGAGTAAGCTTCGATGTCTTTGTAGGATAGCTTTCTGAGAGCGAAACAAGATAGTGTTGAAAAAAAAATTTTGAAAATCTGAGAGACTGTGCAAGAGCCAACGACCAAAACACTACCAGTAAGATACAGCAGTAGTAGCTGCTTCATGCTGCATTGAGTATTGTTGAATAATTTGAAGTAGTGGTTTTTGAAATCAGCACCCCTATGAGAGCGCTGGCGACCGAAACACCACTAGTAAGATTGTGTATTAGAAACTGCTTCATGCTGTGTTGAGTAAGCTTCGATATCTTTATCAGACCACCTTTAAATTAACCACTCACATTCTCACTGTGGTCCATCTAAAATTTGTAAACTTTATGACATAAAATTATATTATATGCAGGATCCCACCTATTACTTAATCTTTTTGGAATAAATGTTTTATAATATTTATCGATTGATTGTAATTTTTTGTATAAAAAAGTTTTTTATTTATATTAAAAATATATTCGGTTAATGATATTATCTTATAATTTGTAAATAAATCTAGTAATAAAATAACTTTAATAGTTGGTGTCACTTTTTCGAAAATTCTGGTTTTTCCGAATTGCTACTAGACATCTGTATGCTCGAATTCGAGAGATCCTTTTTCGGGGAGTTCTGTGGATTCTGTGTGCCTGCCGGCGAGGCGGGCGATGAATTTCCACAACCCATGCCCCTAAAAAATTCGAAAAAAACGAGATTGTCTAAATTTTCTGAACTTTACAAATTATATTCAATGTAAAAATAATCATTTGTAACAATAAAATTATCATTTAGAAATAGTGAAAGGGAGCTTTATATGGAGAACATTTTCTAAATTATAAAAACAAGCAGAGATGGACGAAAATTAATGAATTGAATTTCCCGGATAGTTTTCTGCGTAAAAAAGTGACAGCATAGAATAGCTATTGTTGACAATAACCATATAATATTATGCTATATCATGGATTAAAATCTGCAATGGAATATTGAAATGTTCCATATTAAGTTCTGTCAAAATGTAAGCTATTCAATTCTATTGTCGGGGGAAGTATCACAAATCTATCAATTTTTTTGTAAAAGTATACAAAAACATATGGTGTTCAATTAGTTTATAATAATATAAATATTAAGATTATCCAAAATAAGAAAAACTAGGTTTTGAGAACACTTTTGAGATGATAATCAAAATATTTTGATTGCAAAATAATATATTATTTATCAGATATAGAATGGATTTTTTCAAATTTAAAAATTCTGAAAAATAAACAGTTTTGTAAAGTAAAAAAAATGAACGAAAACTCGAGACCTCGTATTCCAAATGAATGGGTAAGATATATGTATGAAAAACTTGAAAGTGGTGAGTAAGGATGTCAATTTGGAAGAAAAGTGAGAAAATTTTGATTGTGAACTCATCTCTAATATTTTGGCTCCTTAATATATTTGAATCATGATCTTTGAGAAGAGTTCTCAAAAGTATTCACAAAAGCTATTTTTCCTTGAAATTTAAAAATCCTGTTTATCATATATTACCGAATTCAATTCCCTACATATTTCAAAATATTCTATGAACATTTCAATTTTTGAAAAAAACATATTTTTTCCAAATATATTTATTATCATATTTCTAATAATATTTCCTAAAGCGTCACTTTTTACTTCCTCGACGATTATTTCCCTCTCAAAAAATTCAATAGCTTACATTTTGACAGAACTTAATATGAAACAGAAATTTGATTAATTAGCCCCAATTTTGATAAGATAACATGCAAATTCTAAAAATCTGATCGAGATCCAATTCTGATAGGTAATAATAACTGAAAATTTTGTACACATCTTATTTCACTTGCTGTTTGGTTCATAAAGGCGAATGTATAAAAATTGAAATCCAAGAGTTAGAGATAAACTTATGCGTAATATTGCTTCTTCTCAGGAAATGTTCTTAATATCATTAGATTTATGCTTTCAACGATTTCTTTTCTCTCTCAAATTTGATGTTTTTTTCTATCGATAAAAAAAAACAAAAATGATAGTTCAGGTTGTTACTCTAGAAGGAAATGTATTATGGTTAGACCTCAATCATAATGCATCAGTTAAGGACTTAAAGCTTAAAGTTCAAGATAAATGGTCAACTGATGAAAATATTGAAATTTATTATCAAAAATCAAAATTAGACGATAATTCTTTAGTTTGCGTTTGTATTGGCAGTCAAAGTGCTGTGTTCACGGTTTTCCAGCCTGGTAATTACTCACAAGTTGTAAATAGAGCTAAAGCCGAAACATTAGATTATGCGCTAGGAATGACAACTAATCTTATAAACAAATTCATTCTAATATGTTCTAAATCAGCAATGGTAGAAAAAGTTATTGCATATCTTCAACTTTGTGATCAAGAAGCTGGAGAAACAATTATAAAGGAACTTTTTACAAAATTAAGAAGGAAAATGATAACAGTAGAAGAACTACCCCTTGCGTTCATATCAGAAATCGAATCGAATATTGAATTGCTTATTCCAGATGATGATGAGAGCTTTGTATTTGAAAATAGTGGAAACACATGAAACTTTTACATTGTAATATAGGTTTTCGCTATGCATATTGAATTTTATTGAAGAATAAAAAAGATATTTTTATAATATATAATTTGTTTTGGTTTAAATGAAAGAATAAAGTTTTTCGGATGAGTTGTATTGTTTCGGACAGAAAAATAACAAAAAATATTAGTATGATCATGAAACATAAACAAAAAATGGTCACTCTGGGGTTCGAACCCAGGCCCTCGCGGACCAGTGCCTTAAACTGGCGCCTTAGACCACTCGGCCAAATGACCTTGATGTTTGTTTAAAAATTATTATATTAGTAATAATAAAAATCTGAAATAAGAAGCTCAAAATGATATCTCAATCTTACTATAAAATTTTTAATGAAACATTAAATAAGCAGATCATTAAGTTAATAAAATACAACAATTTTACATTATTGAAAAAAAAATAATAAGTTCAAGTCTTTCCTTCTACTCCATTCTGAACAATTGAAGACAATCTCATTGCTGAGTTACTTGGACTTGCATTATCCTCTGGTTTTGGTGAAGCCGTTTCAGGCTTTGGAGAAGCAGCTTCTGGTTTCGGAGAATTTGTTTCAGGTTTTGGAGAATTTGATTCAGGAGGAGGAGATTTAGCATCAGGTTGATTTTCTTCTTGTGGAGGCTGTTCATCTTCTTGTTGTTGTTGATTATCTAACTCATCATCAACTTTCTCTTTAATGATATCAGAGAACTTTGAGTTTTTATCATCGTCATCATCATTATCATCATTTGGTTCATTATTTGCTGATGTTGACTTAGATTTCTTTTGAGAATTATCAACAATTTCAACTGTTCCATTATCAGGTCTTGGCATTTTCTTTGCCTTAGAATCAGCGACTTTCTTTCTAAGATCATCAATATCGATATCGAATTTCTTAGCGAGATTATCAACATCCAATTTACCACCTTTACGCATCATGTCTGCGAACTCGTTTCTGATTGTTTCTTTCTTGAGCTCCAATGTAGTTGCAGCTTGTTTCCTTCTTTCCGCTGTTTCTCTGATATTCTGCATGTAAACATCAGCTCTTTCTTGTCTGAATTTGTTGAGTTCTTCCATCTCCATGTTCTCATTGATTTTAGCTTGAGCCAATCTTTCTGCATTCTCATCTCTGATTCTATCTTTAAGTTTACGAAGAGCTGCTTGTTGTCTGATATGTTCTTCATGCATTTCTCTTGCTTCTTCAACTCTCTTTTGATCTTTCTCCCATTCCTCCATGATTTTTTCTGTTCTTTGTCTTTCTTTTTCTTGTTTCTCTTGGTTTTGTTGTGCAATATTTTCTGCCTTTTCTTTCTCGACAATTCTCATGTTCTTTATCTTGTCGAGCTTCTTCTGAAGTATTGCGTTTCTTCTCTCTTCAGCTTTATTATCAATTTTAGCAAGTTTTTCGATTCTTTGTGATCTTGCTTCTTGAACTCTTTCCTTTGCAGCGAGATGACGAGAAACAAGCATCTGAGATCTAGCTCTGCTTTGTGCTGATCTTTCTTGTAATGCTTGCTTTGTCTTTTCGACTCTTTGGACACTTTCTTGGTCTTTTCTTTCGAGATTTTTGCACTTCTTTTCGAACTGTTCTTGTTGTGCTTTAAGAGATGCTTCAAATCTCTGTCTTTGTGCATTGAAAGCAGCAGCATTTCTTTCTTTGATTTGCTGTAATTGTTCCTTTCTCTTCTGTTCTAAATAGAGTTCTCGTTTAACTTGTTCTCTTTGTTTTTCAAGTGCTTTTTGACGATCTTCTTCGAGTTGTCGATCCAAAGCTTCTCTTTGTTTGATTGCACGAAGTTGTCTTTGTCTTTCTGCTTCTGCAAGTGCTTTGATCTGTTTTTCTTTCTTCTCTTGTATCATACGTTGGTTTGCTTGGAATTCTTCCTCTTGTTTTCTCTTTATTTCGAGTAATTTTTGCTCTCTTTCTTGGATTTTTTGGAGGAGTTGGTTTTCTTTTTGGCGACGACGCTCTTGTTCGGCTTCATTCTTCTTTCTGTTCTCTTCTTCGACTTCTGCTGCTCTTTGTGCTCTCTTTGTTTGTAATTCTGCTTCTTCTTGTAAAGTTTGCTCGCGAACTAATTCAGATACGATCAACTGAACAATTTCTCGCTTCTGTAATGTCTCGATGCGCTTAAATTCTTGGCGCTGTATTTCTTCTTGTTGTTTGGCAAGTTCTTCGCGACGAGTTGAGGCTGGTTGATTATCTTTGTCAGCCTTTTCTTGTTTACGCTTGAAATAGCGCTCGCGTTCATCTTTAACGCATTGTATTAAATGTTGCCTGCGGTTCTCAAGAACACTGCGGGCTTTTTCCATTACATCTGGAAATTGTGAGTAATCCTTTAAATCTGCATCTGTAATTTTCTTCACATGCTTTGGCTCAATAGCAAGCTTTGTCATTGAAGCTATTGTGGCCTCTTCTGTGAAGTTTGGTAATTCATCGCCGCATTCGGCTTCGAAGTTCAAGATACTGATTTCTCCTTGAGCTGTTTGTGTGTATGTTCTGTTATCTTGGCTTCTTGCAGAGCTGCCGGATGAATTTTGTGGTTTAGTGTTATTTTTGTTGTTTGAAGTCTGATTAAACAAGGCATTGACTGGTTCAACTATTACTGTTTCTTTTACTGATTGAGTTTCTTCGTCTTTAGCATTTTCATTATTCTCGTTATTTTCTTCTGGAGCGGCTTCTGGCTCTTTTGTTTCTTCGTTCGCTTCATTTCCTGGCTCATTACTCGTTTTAACATTATCGCCGGGGTTTGTTAAGAAAACTTCTTTTTCTCCTTCACCCTCCATAATAAGAAAAACGTATGAAAAGTGACGAATTTTTTACATTCATTCTTTCTTCTGTTTCCTTCATATTGGTTTGTGCATTCTTCGGTGGTTGTAAGAATTTGGTTCCTTAGTCGAATTATCACAAGTTCCTCTTAAGATATTCGTAAACTAACTTGTGTCTCAGTTGATATGTTCTATATGTTGTGGTGTATAGTTTATGCTATTTTATGTGTATTTCTTTAACTATATGGTCTATCTTTCAAAGAATTTTACATTTGTGCCATTTTTCTTCATCCTTGATTAAGCGCGACACAACATTTTTGAGCTCAGTTCTTTTGCAAATGAGAGCGGACACCTATTGGCAATAAGTCTGCTCTTTATATCAATAATATAATTTGATTTAAAATTTCAGTCATATGATCAGTATTCCTTCATCATTTCCATGCTAAAGACCTTGGCGTAAAATTGTCCCGATTTCAAAAATGTAATTATCAAAGAAAATTGATATTGTTTCTCTTCAATTTTTTTTACACCGATATGAAAATATTCAAAAAATTCAATAATTTTTTGTTCTACGATCGAATAAACATTTTTATGCAGTTTTAAATGCGCAAAATTGATTTATTATTATATTTTGAACTATACCTCGACAAACACGAACTAAAATGATAAATTTAAAAATATTATCATAATTTATTCAATGATTACATATCTGGTGCTCTCAACCAAGAACAGCTCTTTTTTAAAGATTTATATATATGCATTGGAGCTTTTCTAACAAAAGAGGAAATCTTTGTGTCATTCAAAAATGCAGTTTTTGACATGATAAATAACAATTGTTTATTGAATAGATTTAAATACCTGAGGAAACATCTGGCGTTCAAGTTTTACAATCTCACTTTGCAGTTCCTCATTATCTTTTGTCATCATTGCAAGTTGTCGCCTGAGAGATGCCGCTTCATCTTTATATGCTGAGATTTTGTGGGATACTGATGCGCACATCTTTCTCATACTCATAAGTTCTTGCTGTTTTTGCTTTTCTGCATCCTTTTGAACCTGAAGCTGGGCTCGCAAATCTTTAATTTGACGAACTTGTTGTCTAAATTTATTAGCATTGGAACTTTCACAATCTCTAAGCTTAGATTTGAGCGTCAGTAGATTTTGTTCTAATCTAGCCATTTGTTCTTTCTTTTGCATAACAGATTGATTAGCTTGAGCAATAACTTGCTTGAGGTTTGGGCCATGAGCATTTCGCTCTTTTTGTATTTGTGCTGTAAGATCTGCTATCTTTTGTATCTGCTTTTCGCGATTTGCTCGAATGATTTGGGCCAATTCTTTTGCTCGCTTCTTAGCTGCTTCAATATCTGACTTTGCTTCACCACGAGCAACGTTAATATCTGAATTTAATTGTTCTATCATTGCTCTAAGACGTTGAGCTTCTTCTCTTCTTTCTTGTAAGCAATTTTCCCAGATTTCATTCTTACTTTCAAGCTGGGATTGATAATATGCCTGTTGCTTAGCACGTAATGTTTCGATTGACTCAAGTTCATTCCTAGTTTGATCATTTAATTCGTTAATTTGTGTTTTGGCCCATTCTTGGCGATCAATTTCATTCTCTTCGCCTTCTTTTGCAGCTGCAGCAAGTGATGCTTGATGCTTTGTCGTTTGTTGTTGAATTTGGTTAATCATCGAACGTTTTTGTTGTGTCTGAGAAAAATTCTCAGAACCTCTATTTATTTCTTCCATCGTTGCCTTAATTGTTTCATCTGCTTTCATTTTCCATTCTTTTGAAAGATCAAGGATGCTCGAATCTGATGAATTAAACATTAATTTGCCAAAATTTCTAAACGTACACAATCTCGACCAAGAATTGGAGAGCCGCACAAGCTACAATAAAAGGAACAAGAAGTAATAGACGATGATTGATTTATGCATACCAATCATAGCTCAGGCTTCGTAATTTCTTTTCAATCGATGTGAATTCATTGAATTTTCTTGTATTCCAACTATGGCTACCATCTAATAAGATTGTATTCTGCAAAAATGTTATCTTTTGTCTATTATATATCCATTATCTCTTAGTTACTTGCGAGAATTTACAAAAAAGCAAAAAACGACACCAATCGGATTTGAACCGATGCGGGACAAGCCCATGGGGACTCAAATCCCACGCCTTAACCACTCGGCCATAGTGCCATTACATTTAGTTAATTAAATAATTATATAAAATAAAATATTATCAAAACTGAACGATAGAGGAGTAGAAACACCCACAATCACCACTCTGCTCTAAAATATAACCACTCCCAAAATTTTATAATTATATTATATATAAGTACTTAAACAAAATCTGTATGTTATTTCTCATTAACACTCATTAATTATCCGGATTTAAATCAAATTCACTTAATTCTCAATAAATTCTATCATTTTAGACTTATCATCAAATTCAAACACCTTTTCAAATGCTAATTCATTGATCAATATTAATCTGAACAATATTTGTGTTATTTTGATAATAAATTTATTCATTTCGCTGGGTCTTCTTATTAATATTGAGATTGCTACCTTCTTGCTAGTCTAACCATTACTAAGCCATGACAAAATATTAATTCATTGATTGCTTACATGATAAAAAGTGGCAATTACGTTTGTAACTCAAAGATTTTATGGAAAAAGGACAAGATGGTGCCTTGTTTTACACATTTACAGACAAGGCAACTCATGAAGAAGAGGAAGAAACTCAGCAACAGCCTGCTAAACAAGAAGAAACTAAAGAAGAACCAGTACATGAGCCGCAATCTTTCGAAATGGTTTATAACCCAAGATTTGGAGTTAGAATACCTCAAGATAGGTTTTTAAGATTTGGTAAAACAAGAAAATCTACTCCACAGCAAAACAACCAAAATACGACAATTCAACAAAAATCAGAACAGCCAAGAGAAGAAGAGCCTAAGCCTGTTTCAGAACCAAAACCAGTTCAGCAGCCTCCACAACGTAAATCTCCTCGTCAAGCAGAAACTCAAGAAGTTAAAGTAGAAAAGAAAGAAGAAAATAACGAATCATCTCTTCCTGCCTTAAAGCCTAAACCAAAAACAGCGAGACGATCTTATACATCACCTATCAAGAAACCTGCTTACAAAAAACCAGTGTTATCTGCTCGTCAAAAACGCGAATTACGAAAAGAAAAAATTTCAAACGAAGTACTTGAGCATCCTATGTGTATTCCATCAGCACCTAAAGATCTTGCTTTGCTCCTCGAAAGACTCGAAATAGACTTAGAAAAAGCATTAGATTTAGAAAGATATTTAGAAGTTGAAAAAATCTCACGAATCATGAACTCAGCTGAAATCAAACTCGAAAAAGCAAATAAAGACAAAGAGAATCAAAGATATTTAAAGATTGCTAATACCCACAATTCGTTATGTGCCATTGCAAGTTCTAAAGTGGAGCAATGGAATAACAAATATGACGCATTTGCTGAAAAAGTCAAAAAACATATAAATGAAGTAAATTCGAAGAATAAGAAAGAATTAGCTGAATTTGATGAAACAGCTCCTGAACCAATACCTAAGAAATACTCATTAGTTGCAGATAAGATAACACGCTTACGTCAAAAGCAAATGAAAGCAGCAATGAGGTTAGATTTCGAAAAAGCTCTGATTTATAAAATCGAAGCTGACGAACTTGATTCCGTCGATGAGTCTGTTGCTTATGATAAGAAAATACGAGAATTTCTTAAGAAACGCGAGTTCTTAATCAAACAACAGCAAAAACGTATTGATACTGTAATTATGCATGCCCAATCACGTCAATTTATCATGATCAAGGAAAGACAGAACTTAATTACAGGATACGGAGCAAGAATCGAAAATATTGAACAAGATCTTGAAAATCACCTTCTTAAAGGCGATTTTACTCTTGATGAAATTGAAGATGCTCGCGTATATGATGAAGGAGAATCTTTAATGCTATCGCTTCGTGAAACAAAAGCACCAATCAAAAATAATTAAAATCTTTGTTTATTTTTCTCATGTTTATATTAAAGTTGCCGAATTTTTTCACAGACTTATTTAATTATACTCAATGCCAGTTTGCATTTTAAAGGAATACCCTAAAATCAATCTAATTTAGAATTTATCTGAGAGGATTTGAGCCAATTACTGACTTACTCGAAGAAACTATGCGTAATTAAACAAACTAACTGATGCTGTTGGCTGGAAACAAATTCAGATACAATTGACATGTAAATTGTAAAAAAATAATTCATAGAAGTCAGTAAAAAAATACGGTTTTAGGATCGGAGTGTTCACAATAATTTACGGTTATTGTAGATGGGAACCATTTCAAAAATGAAAAATATTATTTGCTTTCTGGTTATTAGCCAAAATGATATAAAATATATATTGATCAAATTATTTATCTGGCCAAATTAGAATTCATTTTTTGAATGATTTATCTTTGATTTTTGCACATAACATAATTCAATGCTACACATGTTTTTCTAAAAATTATTCTTGCATTTTGATTTTTGTTTGAGTACGATAAAATTTTATCGGATTTCAGAGGAATCAAAACAAAATCAATGGATTGGGACAAAGCTAAGGACCAATATGAAAACAAACAACTCTTCGATGAGCATTATTTGTGCATGCGCCTAGTAAATCTTTCATATAACCCTCAAGATGACTATAAAGTTCCCTCAGATATTGGCATCACAATCGGTTACAATGGCTTTGCAGGTCCAATGAATCCAATATGGTTTTGCGTAGTTAATGATGAAAAGAAAGCTGTATACATATGCGTACGTGGATCTCGAGATATTTTGGATGTTTATTCCGACCTGAAATCAAACGTAATTGATTTTTATGGATGCCCTTCACATCAAGGTTTTGTTGAAGGTGGAAGAACTATCTTTGATAACTTCCCATGGGATAAACTCGAACCATGCATCAGGAAAGGATATTCCTTCCTTTTCACAGGCCACTCACTTGGAGGAGCATGTGCTGCTATCGCGACAATCGAATTTTATCAAAAATATAGAGATACGAAATTAAAATGCGTTACATTTGGTTGCCCAGGCGTTCTTACACCAGATTATGCACAGCAATGGTATCCTGTCATCGATTCTGTCTTCCATGTTGGAGATCCAATTCCATTTGCTTGTAATCATAATCTTTTTACTCCAAAGAGTGGAGTAAACTTCATTGGAGCACTTGCAGGAGCTCTAAAAGAGTCTGAATATTTCCCTCTTCATTTCCTCGATTCGAAAGCACGTGAAGATGTTTCTCCCGATTATCAATTACTTTTGCCACCGGGCAGATACTTTGCCGTTGGATTGACAACAACGGGAGATCTCAAAGTAGTCGAATACCAAGGTGTGGATTTCTTCGATGGATTACAATCATTCTTAGTACAGTCTGGACACTTAATTAAATTCTACATAAGTACATACGATAGACTTTACGATGAAAAGGTGAAAGGAACAAAGTCATCCTTTAAAGAGCACGTAACCTTGCCAGTTGATTTTACCCCAATCAGATAAGAGTTTCTAAGAATCGTTGTTATCTACACATACATTTAGTTTTCTCGAATATACTATTTATTTTGTAAGATATTAAAATATATATTTTTATTTTTTAAGAAATAGTTAAGAAAAGGCCTAAGTACTTTATATTTCCAATAGAGGAGATATCAATACATCTATTCGTTACGTAAATGTACCTCGTAAGAATTGTAATTTGCGCAGCACCATTTCCTAGATGTCCAAATTCATAATTGCCATCAGGTGAAGGAAAACCTGTAGTTTTGTCTTTATTTTGGCCTTCATATAGGAAATATTCTTTAGAAGGAATATAATTCTCAGGCAAAATTGATGATTCATTCAAAACAAAGCCAGAGCCACCTCCCGCACTTGATCCATATCCAGCATTGAATGATCCGATGCCCCAACCACCACCTGGACTATTAAATCCATCATATATTATAGAAATATCTTTGTAAGTCTGGTTTCCACCAGGTAAAGATCTGTTACTAGAAGATATATCATTATGTTTGCAGTAGTCGGCACCATTACCTCCTAATAATCCACCACCATAACCGCCTGGGTTATAGCAGAATCCTGAATACAAGAATACTCCTCCACCACCGCCAGCTCCTGCAACAAGTATACGAGAAAGCGGGCTGGATGTAAGGCGGAAATCAGTAGAGCCTCCTCCGCTTCCAAAGTAAGAATCTTCAGGAGAAAATGCTCTACCTCTATTATTGTATCCTGATGGTACTTGCTTGCCTGAAATATTAACCCATTGACCTTGGCCGCCAACATATATCCAAATTGATTCTCTTCGATTTAATTTTAAGATACCAGATGAGTACCCACCAACTGCTTGGATATCATTTTCGAGACTTCCGCCTTGAGCTCCCCAAGCTTCAAGGAGATATTCACCTGGTGCAAACTTTGCAAGGTAAGGAGTGCATGATGAAGGACTCGAGCATGGATAATTTAGTGTTACCTTTCCACGAGTAGCATAAATGCTATCGGAATTCTCGTTAGATACGAGTAAAGACAGCTATAAGTTTCCGATCGTTCAAAATTTTGTAAACCTTTTCGAATAAAATCTTCAAATATGCAATTCCTGTTAATATAGAAAAATAAACATTTCAGAGCCAAATCTGAATAAAAAGTGACAACGCCCAACTATAAGATTTTTGTTAAATTATAGTTGTTATACATTAAAATGCGATTTTGAATTCTTGGCTCACTCTCAATCATTGCACTCAAAGTTGATTTCATTCAATTTTTGAATTGCGATAAAAAAATATCATATTTTGCCAATTTTGTCATTTGGCAAATTTGCCTACAATGGATAAAGTGATTGAAGCCAAGAGGCCGATTTCTTTTCATATTATACGCATCACCCTTGTAGGATGCCTTGGTATATTGCAAGTAATCACTGCATTTCAAAAAACTTGTCCATCAATTGTTGCAATTGACATGGCAATGTCTTACAATGTTGAAAAGCATAGACTTGGTACTTTTGCAGCATTGTACTTCTATCCTTATTCCGTTTTTCAAATCATTTCCGGCTTATTAGTAGATTACTTCGATCCTGTTTGGGTTGTTACTATATTTGGAATTCTTGCATCAGCAGGATCTGTTATGTGTGGATTTTCAAGGAATTTGTTCGAAGGAATTATTGGTCGAATATTAGTTGGTATCGGTACAGCTCCAGTTTTAGTCGGAGCGATGAAGATATTCAGAAACTGGTTTAAGAAGAACCAAGTACCTATTGCTTCCGGTATTTTAATGTGCCATACTTGTATCGGTGGCGTTTTAGCAGGAAAGCCATTGTCCGACTTCTGTAAATACCATAGTTGGAGAAAGGCCTTTTACAGCATTGGTGGTATCGGTGCATTTTTCTCAATATTAATGGCAATTGTTGCAAGAGGTCGTCCGGAGAGACATGGATTTGCACCAGTCAATGAAGAATCAAAGCCTACAGTCGAAAAGTCTGCAAAAGAAAGAGTTATTCAATTATTTATTAATATGTGGAAAATTGTCAAATATCCGTATTACTGGATACCTGTTGCGTTCGTATTAATGAATGTTGTACCATTTATCAATGCAACAAGTCTTTAAGGCGGACAATATTTAATTGATGTTCTAAAATTCACAAAAGCTCGTCAGGGATATGCAATGATGGCATTCCACATTGGTGTTTTTGTTGGAAGTCTTGTATTACCTCAAATTTGTAAGTGCCTCAAAAAATCAAAATATGTTTTGTTGTTTTGTGGTATTGTTGAATCAGGAATATTGTATGCTATATTTGGACTTGGTAACAGATTAAGTTTTATTGCAGTTCTTTCTCTCTTCGGTACATTTGGTATATTTACAAGACCAAACATTGCAATTGCTTATCCTCTTTTGCATACTTATTACGAACCAGAATTAGCTGGTACGGCTACTGGAATTGCCAACTTCTGTACAAGTTTCACAACTTCTATTAGTATTCAGATTTCTTCATCGATCATTGCACATTACGGTCATACTGATAGCACCAGTGGTCATGTTTATACATGGAAAGGATATCAATATGGACTTTGGCTGATTCATTCCATTGAAGGAACTTTAGCTATTCTTTTTGCAATATTCATTAAAGATGGAGACTCACAATGCTGCAAGAAGAAGAGACAGAAACTCGAATCCGCCATGGAGTCTACAGAAGGAACTTTAACTGCACCTCTTATAGTATAATGATATTTATTTCTTTTGGAATAGAAACTTTCAATATAATATTTTAGTAATTCTTGCTATATATTTTGTAAACATTTATATAATGTCTGCATATCTGAATCTTTTTTATTTGAATGAATAAATGGTTATTATCTGTGTTCTAATTGCATTAGTAACAAGTAGTTAATGTTATTTTGCTGTAGATTTTTAAAATATGCATTAAACTTGATTCCTTGGTAAAAATATACCAAAAGACCTAAAATATGTGAAGCTAAAAGTTGATTTATAACAAAAACAAATCGTGTAAAAATCTTTATTTGTTTGGTGCTTTGATACCATTGGTATATAAATGGTAAATATCTGTTATATAAAGAATAAATTTCGATTATTTCAAGAAAAATTAGTTAGTTCTATGAAGAAAATGAAGTACATGATATGCTTGTTTTATTTATATTGTTTGTGTATCAGACATAATTTTTAGTTGGTCCACGACGGTTTGGTAATTTTTTATCCAAATGTCAATGAACATCAAATCTATCCTTGCTAAGTACTCATCCAACTTACGCAGAGACTTCCTTGCCATCCTAGTTAAGCTTTCTGCCAAGAAGCTCAACATGTACACAGTCAGAAACGACTGGAGAACTAAAAAAGGAATGCTCGACTTTCTTGAGCGTAATTGGGAAGCTATTAGCAAGTTTATTGTCTCCGACCCCGCCATCAGTTGGTTCTGCAATAACTACTCAAATATGGCTCAGGCATTTACTGATAGAAAATTTGCCTTCTTCATTCAAGATAACTGGAGTTCAGTTGGCGACATTCTTTCTAGGGCTGATGTCCTAACGATCCTCCAGTATCAAAAGCCAGTTATTAAGCAGATGCTCGAGACAAAAGATCCAGTTCAAATTCCACCCATCTGGGCTCAGTTCCAGCCATCTAGAGATCTCTTCCATATCATAAAAATGTACAAGACAGGATCTCCTGTTGAATCTCCTAAGGTTTCTCCTTGCAATTCACCCCGGCTGGACACAACCGAGGAAACTATTGATTCGTTCCCCCAAATGAACGAATATGACTTTGGGAACTTCGAACCTGACCTTGTTGATCCAGGATTCTTTGATCAGCAGTTTATATTTTCCGACGAATAAGAATGATGGTGATACAATTCGCAGAGCAGGTGTTACGTTTCTCCGCCAAAATATTTGATGTACGGCGATGGAAAGATTTTGATTTTCCTTATTTTTCCACCTGAATAAGGCAAAATTAAAATTTCGTGCATCAATAGTGAGACTCCTTTTCACTCTGGCTGCTTATTGTTAATTCTATCAAACTGATTTCGTAGGGAAATACAATCTTCCTAAAACGCGGTCATTCTGCCCAACTTCTTCTGCTTTCTTACTTGAAACATGAGGAATGTTATGCAATGCATGATTACTTTTTGGTTCTTAGATTGATTTCGGTCAGTTTCGATTTCGAAGTTCCCCAAATTTTATTTTGTTTGTTTTTAATCGAAAAAAAGTTTAATTTCGTGTGTAACTTTATCATTACTTTTTTAATATAGATTTAATGAAAAGAAATGTTAGTAATTCAAATTTTTTTTATTGTATCTGAAATAATTTCTAAAAACCAAACTTTTCATTAAATGTCACTTGAGTTCTGTTGGAAATATCCTTTCTTTAGCTGATATATCAGTAATATTATTGAGTTATTTCATCCAATGCCTAACTATTAATGAGTGTCTATCCAAGATATGTTTTATTAATTATTTCTAAAGAATATTAGATTTTAGAGCATATATTCTCCTCGCAATCATGTAATACTACTGATAACTTGCAATAGGAGATCAGGAAATTACATATAGGCATTACAATAAATGATTTATAATTTACCGGTTTGCAAAGCATTATTAATAACTTTTCCAATTTTTTTCGGATACAAAACAAATAATAAGTGGAACATATGTATACTAATGTAAAGCAACACAATTTCAGTCACTAGCAAATGGCAAACATTTCCTCAATATTCATATGGTATATTGTTTAATCATGATATTTCGATGTTCTTTGTTGCAACTAAAGCAGAATCCAAATTTGAATTTAAAAAGGAGATATTCATCAAATTATCAAATTCTGTATAAAATCGATTAATAAAAATAAAAAATAATAAAAATTAATAAGTTAATAAAATTTTTCGTCAAGCGCTTGAAAATGGAGAACCATTAAAACCTGTTTATTCGTCAAAAGATAAAAATGCAATTATTCTTAAAGTGAAAGGTCGTCAGCCAAATTTAATTCTTCGATATAGCTATCGAAATGTAGAGTATTCAGATGATATGCATTTAAGTGTTGTAATCAATGTTAATGATTTCAGTTATGAAATACCTCAATTAACAAACTCACATTTAATAATTGCATTTGCAAATATGCCAAGGCATTATGTTAAGGTAATTAAGCCCACAGGATATAGTTACTATTATAGTGAAGCATATATTTCTGATATAAATGAAAAATATGGAACATGTGTTCGCGTAGATATGGAAAAAGAAGTTGATGATGAAATATCAGGAATATTCGATGTTGATGGCTATCTTCCTGCATTTAAAGATGCTAAAAAAGTTGAACTCATTGTTGCAAATGAACTTAGGACACTTAAAATCGATTCAACACCAATAAAAGTCTTTTATATTGGAAAATGCGAACATATTGTTGTCATGTCCAATACTGAAGGAATCAAACGCGAAGATAACTACACATCTGATTCATCATTTCTTTCATCAACAAATGGTCCACAAAATGTTTTAGTTTTCTCTCTTCCAAGTTCAGAAATGATGTACAAATCCAAATATTCCGTGAATAAGTTATCTGAATTGCAATCAGCATATTATTTTGAGTCTACTGGTACAAATCAATATATCTACTCTTACTCACCGTTTTCAATGAATGTAAGATATTATATAGGACCACAAAGTAAGTCTAGGAGTCATATTTATTGTAAAAATAATAACAATGAATTATTACTATCAGAATATTTAAAGTAATCAGAAATTTATTCATGTAGTCATACAAACTATATTAACATTTTATTAATTGATGGAAGGATCGAACTTTCTGATTTTAAATTTGATGATCCAAAGATATCAAATGAAGGCTATCCTCAGTATGATAATGGAAATTTGAAGCCATTATGGTTACCAAAAACACAAACATCGAATGAAACTTCAGGTACTGATAATCAGAAGAATAGTTCTAGTAATAAAGCTCCAGCTGGTGCAATTTCTGGAATCGTTATTGGTATTATTATTGAAATTGCAATATTTATTATTGCATTTATTGTTATCCGAAAATACAAATCATCAACAACAAATACTGATGTAGGTGATAAAGTTTAAATTCTCAGACATACGATTATTTTTGATTCAAATGCCTTTCGGCATTAAAAGCAAAAATAATCATATACCTGAGAATTACACTTTTCCGACATTTTTGGGTCGCTTCGCGCCCCTGACAAAACGTCGGAAAAGTGTAAATTTTCTTCCTGAATAAAAATTTACATTTGATTTTTCTATATGAACTTCTATAAAAAATCTATTGTCTTACAGAAATCTCCAAATTTAAACCATTTCATATAGTTTGATTGTGCAAAACCTATATTCTTAATATAAATTCACTCCCATTTCACTTTATCAAGAATATTCTATTCAAAAGTTATTGCCCATATTGTAATTCAACTCCGCTGTTTTGCTGATAATATAGAATGATTCAAACATTCAAAATTAGTACTTGAAATTAATTTTAATTTTGAATTATAGGAAGGAAGTTCAATATGGTGTCACCCCCTTTCATTTTTAAAATTTAATTCGGGAGTCTTTTTGGCTCTAAACCAAGTTCAAATTAATTGCTTTTAGAAAACATGTTCATTGTGAAGAAGTTACAAATAGTATTTGGCGTCTTTATTATGAAGGAATTGATCCTCCTTCTTCAGTAATTACAGGTGAAGTTCAACAAGTCACAACAGCAGATAAAAAATGCTTTGCATACATCTGTAAATTTATCAACTTACAAGATAGAGCAGTTAAATTCGAAAATACAAATGATTACTCGATTTTACTTTGCGAAAACGTTTTTTCAAAAGGTCCAGGTACAGTATATATTGAAAATTTTAATAATACTGCCATTATTATTGATAAATTCTGTTCATTTGAAAGCTAAACTTCTTCAAGTGGTCAATTTACTTATTTCAACGGCAAAATCAACAGTAAAATCCTCCAAGGATCAATTTGTAATGGAGGAAATAGTTCAGTAGAAGATGGAATGATTTCCCAAAATCAAGGTTTTGGATCACTTTCAAAAACAAACATTTCTAACTGTATATCAGCAGGTTCTACAGGTTTTAGTTATGTTTATGTTGAATCAACAGTAAATGTTTCATTTTGTAATTTTGAGAATTTAAAAGCAACTGACGGAATGATTACTTCGTTTTCTTATTGTCAAGGAAGAATTGACCGATGTAATTATATAAATAATTCTCAAAATTGTGAAGATTGTGGAATTGTTTATGTTTCATCTTATAGACTTGATATTTTCGATTCATCTTTCCAAAACAATCCTCAGATTAACAAAGGAAAATTATTTAGAGCAAGTGGACCGATTTATATACATCGATGTAGTATTGATTCTTATTCATCTTATGGATATGTTGATACATCAGAAAAAGGAGAAGTTTCATTTAAGAATAATTTAAAATTCATTGATTTAAGTCCATGTGAAGGAAATCTTGAAATAATATTATTTGAACAAAAGAAAGAAAATAAAATTATTTCATTATGTCCATCCATAAATTTTCTTTTTGGTAAGTATCATATTTCTATTTTGTTCATTACTAAACGATAAAAATTAATAATTTTTCATATCTTCTGCATTTTTTAAACAAATAACGAGAAAAATATAGAAATAATAATGATATCAATTCGATCATAGTCAATGGTAACTTCATGTATAATGTTGTAAACCAAATAGAAATATTGTAAAAATTATTAAATTCTGTTTATAGTAGTCTTGGGAATTAATTCTAAATTAAAGGGATGATTTTGAAAGTCTGGCGTAGTTTGTATTTTAGAGATAAATCCAAAAATATCAATTCTTTCATAGGAGAAAAATATCTTCGGGTGTTAAGTTGTAAACTAAGGCAGTGATCTTTTAACACATTATAATAAACTTTAAAATATTAAAAAAAATATTATGTTTTTAATCATACTCATTTTCATATGCACAAAATGATGACATTGGATCAACAATACCTTCATAAACTGTTTGATCGTCAATCATATCAACTTCGAAGTCTTTGCAGAACTTGTTGATCATTTCTGTGCAATCATCCAGATCGGATTTGATTTTATCGATTTCGTCACCGGATTCAAATTCAATCAAAAGTTCGTTCACTGCTCTTCGATGTTGTTTAAGTGCTTTAACAAGACATTCTGAGAACTTAGAAACGTTTTCTTCAAGAAGTTCTGGATACTTTTGTTTGATAAAACTCAAACAGTCACGTGCACAGTTAGGATGTTGCAATGTTGTATAAAGCATTTCTTTGTATCGACAAAGATCTTTTCCGAAAATAACCATTGGTGAATCCTTGAATGCACCAATGGGCATAGAAAGATATGGATCGAAGTCTTTCACAAGTTGATCAAGAGATGTGAATGCTCGGTTCAATGTATTAACACATAATTCTTTAACACGAACTTCCTGGATCTCGATCTTCTTGATAGAAACACCTTGATGATAAAATGGTAATTTTTCTGATGTTTCGATGTAAAGAGTTTTAATAGGATTCTTCAGTTCTTCAGATGATTTCTGTGATTGTTTATTGATAGAAACAACTGATCGGAACTTATCCCATGAATGAGGAGCTTCATCACCTTCGATTTTATCATCCGATGGCTCTAATTGGATCAAACAAATACCATCACCTTTGCATTCCTCATGATGATCGCAATAATCTGTTGGACAAACAATTCCTTCGCGATTCTTCAGTTGTTGAACAAAATGGATTGTTTCCGTCTTCTTGCAGCAGTATATTCGTTGATCTTTCTTGCCGCCTTGTCTTCTTTCTACCATGAAGAATGACAATGGAATACTGACACCAACTGTGTTTCCTGTAGAAATACTAGACAAATAATTGGACAATTTAGAACAGATTTCTTTAGACCGGCCGTAATCGCGGTTCTGATAAAGAACACGTAATGCCATTGATGACAAACCGCGCAATGTATAATATAACTGTGCTTCTTCGCATAACCAAACAGATGAATTCAAATATTCAATCAAAAGATTTTCATTAAAATCAGACAACAAAATTTCGGCATCGGCATTCCCTGCATCAACTTTAACTTTAGTTTCGACTTGAACTGAAGGAATGAAGAAGAATTCTTGATATGTTCTAGATCGGCCGTAATCATAGACATTGTTTGCCGTTCTGATTGGTTGTGTCGTTGATAAATGGAAACCGGGTGGTTTAGGCAATCGTTCGTTCTTCTTTTTATTTTCGAGTTTTTCATGTTTAGAACGATGTTCAACAACCGTAGCAATTAAACATGTACAATGTAATTGTGAAACAAACGCTGAGATATAATCACCGGATTCGATATTGATACGAACTAATTCACTCAACCACTTTAAGCGCATGTTTGGAAAGTCCATGTTTTCATCAGCCAATGACATTAATTGTTGACAACGAATGGACAATGCTTGTTTTGATGATTTCTGTTTTTCAACAATATCTGCAATGGATAAAGCAGAATCCATTCGATCACTAACTTTCTTTTTAAGTGATTTATTGTCTGGTGTAAGTTCTTTAATTATCAAAATATATTCTTTAAACATAGGAATCATTGAAACTTTGTTTTCTAAAAGAATTGTTGCGTATTCATCAATGAATGAAAGTGTGGAAACATTAACTTGTTCATATCGATTGTAATCTTGTTTGAAACTGTTAATAATCAATGCGGTACTCAATGCACGTGATTTTGCTTGTTTGTACATAATTAATTTAGTAGACATGATGATGAAATTACGTTCTAATGGATATGATTCGAATAATGAATCACAAAGTAAATACAAATACTTGTAGTTATCTGTTGGTTGGTATCGACACAACAAAACTTCAATTAACTGGATGACTTCGTTCATGCAAACACCTAATTCTGATTTGACGTCAAACAAAAATTTGATGTAAATATGTGTCAGCAAATCAAGAAGATTCAAGTTAATTTGTGGACATTCATATGTTGGTTTGATGACATCCAATGTGTCAATGATGATTTTTCCGGTCAATTTAAGGAATGAAATGAAATGACACTTGAATGAGATAGATAATGAATGGAAGAATGATAATAACTGCTTCTGTTCACTGTTCTTGATTAAGAATAAAACAAATGGAATCAATGCAATTTGCATTCGTTTGTTAGACATAAATAATGGGGATTCAAAATGATTAGAACATAAATCAATAAGAGGGAATAAAGCAAATGCGATTCGTTGTCGAATACTATAACAAATCTCATCTAAGTTAGATAACAATCGAGCTAAAAAGCCTGCACAAAGTGCAAATGTGTCGGGATCACGACCGCCAAAACATTGTTGTGTCGACAACAAAAATTGTGATGTAAGTTTAGAATAAGGAGAATACATAGCGTTCGTTGATAATGGTTTCATGTTGTTAGTCATGTTGATCAAGAAGTGCTTAGAAAGAGATAATGGAGATAAGAAAATCCATTGAACTCGTGTAGCAGACATTGGATGTGCAATTATGGGTCTGACCTTAGATATAGTTCGAAGGAATGTGTAAACGAATCGTACGATTTCTTCATTTCCAAGATCTGAAAGATTATGGAAGAAGAAGAGTCCCAATGACTCTGTAATGGAATTGCAATCAATATCCTTAGTCAATAAGAAGCAAATCAAGTCAAGAAGTGAGTTGTTAATTGTAATTAAGTCTTGAGCTGTTGATTGAAGTTTGCCATCGGAGAAAACAATCTGCATAATGTCAAGAATAAGTGGTAAAGATGTTGAAAAGTCTGGAATGATTGTTGTTTCGATCTTTCCTTCAATGATTTCATGACAAAATGCTTTAATCGCTTCCGGATAGAATGTTGGGAAGTCATCACCAATTGTTTGTGGATCGAAATGATTGAACAACCACTTTCGAAGTGATGTTCTACCGCCATCGCCAAATGTGATCAATAATTGAACCAATGTTGGGAGAACTTTAGAATCGCGCTTCTTAATAAGTCGGCAGAAAAGAGGGATGATGTAAAGATCAGCATATGACTCGTCAATTCCAGACAAACTTGGAATATCGAAATTATCAGTCAATGCCGTAGCCATGTTTTGAGGAGGGAAGTAGAATGGAGGGATAGTGATCTGTAATGACAAACCTTCTGATTTCTTTGGTGTTTGCAGAGTTACATTGGCATCTTTAGAAACTTTGCCTGCTTCTGCGAAAAGCTCGACTTCTACAGATGTATTGTTATTACCTGAGATGCAACTTAATGGAATAACTGCTGTATCGATCGCTTTCTCTTTGATCTTAGAATTTTCTTCAACATGATAAAATTGAATCAGGAAATGACACTTTAAGATGTTTTCTGTAGGGACGATCGGTATGAAATCAGGGAATGCGTGTTTTGGATTGCCATTGAACATCGGAGAAACATAAAAATCTGTAAGACCTGTGCAATTCTTGTTTATGATTATTTTGAGAGTCTATAATTTTTTGTAGTTTGGTTTCTCACATACGCAAGCTTTGAAGTAAACTTTTCCTGATTTAAGATTCAACGTAGTCCAAATATCGCGAATTGTGATGATTGGATAAAACATTTTGATACATACTTATAAGATTGACCTAGCTGATTTGATATAATCTCCTATTAAATGTAAGCTCAATTTGATTCGTAAAGATTAACGCCTTATGAACATAAGTATCTTAACATTCTCTCTTTGCTTCGTTAATATAGATATTTTCATCATCTGAATAATAAAATTATTCCTTATGATCTAAGATAAACTCAATTGTTTTTTCTTTGATCCGAATTCCACTTTTACGAGACGATAGTAGTAGGATAGGATGGGTTTTGTGACTTTTTTTGTTACATCTATATATAGACGATGCATTAAAATATATTTATTTATAAATCATTAAAAAATTAAAGTTATTTTTAAAATAATTTATTTTTTTATTCTGACATGAATGACCCAACAAGTAAAACCAGATAAAATAGATTATCGAATTTTAGAGGATGGTGTTCCTGTTTATATTCAAAGATTTAAAGGGAAGCAATATTATAGAATTGTTAATCCTGAATACATAAAACATTTATTTAAAAAGGAAGACTGTGAATTATTAAACGCTAATGAATATGAAACCAATAAATCAAAATTGAAATATAAATATATTGGAAGTGATGAAAGGTGTAAAGATAAAGATAAAGTTTATTCAGTTTCATATAATGAATGGAAAACCAATAAGATAAGAAAACATTTAGGAGATTATGGGAAATGTTCTGAATTCTTTAAATCTAGTATATACGAGAGAGTAAAAGAAATTAGAAATAATTATTTTCATGAATAAAAGATTCACTACCATAATGAAATAAAAAATAATTTTTTTAAAAAAATAAATTATTAAAAAATTAACATTAATTTTAAAATAATTTATTTTTTTATCTTTTATAAAAGAAGCTATATATAGATGATGTCAGATATTCCGCGATTAATTAAACATTGTTTAAATCCTGAATGGGTTAAACTTCAATTTAAAAATGAAGATTGTGAATTATTAAATGAATATGAAAGCCAAAATAAGCTAATGAGGTATAAATATAATGATAAAGAATATTTAATTTCATGGAATCAATGGAGTCATAATCAAAGACCTCATAAACGAGAAGAAGAAATTGAAAATAATGAAATGGAAATCATTGATGACATTAAAGAGGATGGAATTCCTAAATTTTGTAGAAAAACCTTTAGAACTAAGTTAGGAGCATATAAACGTAGAGTATTAAATCCTGAATACATAAAACATTTATTTAAAAAGGAAGACTGTGAATTATTAAACGTTAATGAATATGAAAATGCTAAATCAAAATTGAAATATAAATATATTGGAAGTGATGAAAGGTGTAAAGATAAAGATAAAGTTTATTCAGTTTCATATAATAACTGGCACACGTTAGGGATAAGAAAACATTTAGGAGATTATGGAAAATGTTCTGAATTCTTTAAATCTAGTATATACGAGAGAGTAAAAGAAATTAGAAATAATTATTTTCATGAATAAAAATAAACTTTAAAAATAAATTGAAACTAATGATTATTTGAATTTATGAAATCAATTATTTGATTCATTCTTTCTTCAATCTCTTCTATTCTTTTTGTTAAATCATCTATTTTCATTAATGAGGTGATTCTTGATTGAGGAATAGATTTCAAACTAACCACCCCTTTTATTTTTGAAATTTTGAATCCATCAACTTTAAACATTTTATTCAATTTACATGTTGTCAATTCTTCAAATAATTTTTTATTGTTAGCATAATAGTCATTAAATTCTTCAACAGATGAAAAAATTTTTATTTCAGTAATTGGTTTAACAACGTTTATTTTTTGTTGAACATTTTCACTTTCATTTATTTCTTCCTCCTCTGTTCCATTTATTTTTAAAATCGGTTTCATTTATCATTAAATAAAAATTAGAATATAAGTGATGAAATATATTTTTTAATTAATATTAAATCAGAAATGGCGGCAGGATTCTTTAAAAAATTATGGGATGGAATTAAGAAAGCTGCAGGTTGGGTTTATAAAAAGGTTATTAAACCTGTTGCAAACTTTTTGGCACCAGTAGCGAAAACGGCAGGAACTATCATAGGTGGAGTATTAGGTACTAAAGCAGGTAATCCGGCAATGGGAGCACAAGCAGGTAACGCAGTTGGTGGAATTGCTGAAGGAATACTTAATAAAATAGGGGGTGGATAGTGGAAAAATAAATAAATATTATTTTTATCTTAGTATCGGTTGTAGTCTTTGATAAACTTTTTCTCCTTTATTTAAAATTTCTCTTATTGGGGCAGCTTTTGGCGTTATTGATTCAGCAACGTCACTAATTGCTTCTTTATTCTTAAATATCCAATTTGCTCCTTTCTTCATTGTTTCCCAAACTTTATGCGCTCCTCTTTTTACTTTATCCCACAGTTTCTTAAAGAATCCTGCAGCCATAGTTGATTATTTCATTAAAATTAAAAATTCATTTTCATCTTTTAATTTTGATTTTTTATTTAATAATAAATGACGACTAACTATTTGGTGCCAAACACTAAACCAATTAATGGAAATGTGTTTCATTCATTCGAAAAGATAAATGAAATATTCGCAAAGAATGATGGTAGAAGATATTATAGAGAACTTGAAAGTTCATGCTATGACTCTGATGCTCCATATTTTGATGATAAACAAACTCATTTAAGAATTACAAATCCAGCTCATGATGTGAACCAATTAGGTGACACATATATTAAACGCAAAGTTAAAGCAACTCTAGTTTCAAATAAAGCTTTCACATGTGATGCCGCTTTTAAATGCATGCGTTTATTCGTTGGTTACAAATCATCAAATCAAAGCTTTAAACAATTAGAAGTAGAAACTGAAAGAGGTGATGCCGGTTATCTTCAGATGGATTGTGCCCGTGAATCTTTCGCATTTGCAACATATAAACCAAAATCAGAAAGGAAAGTTAAAAAGTTTGTTCATTCGTTATATAATAATGTTCAAAAATATGATAACTCAGTATGTGGTAAATATATTGACCCTTCAGAAGTTTTCAAGAAAGCAAATGAAGAAGTTGATATCACTTTTGATATGATTATTCCGGTAAATGATTTGTTAGCATTTCAGGCGTTCGATGATTATCCTAAATCATTTGGTGAAATCATTCTTAAATATTATGTTTTCAGGGATACTTTAGTATTTTGTCAGGTTGACCCGTTAAGAGTTGCTGATTTACAAAATTACGTTTATGAAACGATAACTGATGAAAATTATGAAAAGATTATGAATCATGTTTATAAATATGATCGCAAATTCCAACAAATCGGACTTCCTGCCAAATTAATTACAAGCTTAGCCGCTACATCTGCTGACGCAACAGTTGATAACGTTATTATTTCATGCACAAAGATGGAAGTTTTAGAGGATAAATGCATTACACCAGGATACGGTTTAATTGAAGAATCAGTTAAAGCAATACCACGTTTATTTAGTAAGGAAGATCCATTCATGATTCCAGCTCAACATATTGACGTTCGTTCACTAAATGGAGGTTGCATCACTCCTGAAGGTATCAGCTCAGATTTCTCATACGCTCTTCATAATGTTACAGATGTTGTGTTAACATTTCCAAAGAATGCAATGCAAAGAACAGTTTTAGAAAATCCAATGCTTCGAGGTCTTCAGGTCACTATAGATTCCAGAAACTTCCCGATCAAGCGATGACCACAGTGGGTGACATATTCTTTACACGTATGCTTCAAGCTTCTGATTTAGATGGAGTGAATGAATGCACGGAAGAATACGAGGACTCATTAACTAGACCACTGAATGATGATAATGGCACACCATTAGCTAGAACATGGAAAGACCAAACTTCATTCTTATGCACTATTCCAGTTCAACGTGATGGAGCGGGTATATTCTTTGATGGATTAGAAACTTTCAACTCACAAGTTACAGTACAAGTGAAAGCTTATCCAATCATTTCAGGGTGAAAATGACACTTACTGTTCAAAGGTGACAAATCCTCCTCAGGTTTGGTTTACTAGGACTACATATTGGACATGGACACCGGACGAAGGTTTGAAATATCATCCAACAGGTACACCACCACAGTATAGAAGTTCATATGATGAAATATTGATGAATAGAAATGTATAAAATTATTTAAATATTTTTGATTAAATGGATTTAAATTCATCCACCCCTTATGAAGAATTAGCGGGAGTATATAATACATACGTAGATGATATGATTAATGAAGCATTGAGTGATAATAGAAATGCTCTATCTAAGGAAAAATTAATGAAAATTCCATATTCTGAATGTTACTTAAATTCAATCACTGCAGCAATTGGTAAACAAAATAAAGGTAAAACTTAACGATATTAAAACAAATTATCATTATTGCTAACACTTCCCCCATTCACATGTGTTAATTTATATCAACCGTTCAGGTTCACCTTCAGATAATACATTTGAATCTTTAAAGCATTTAATCAAAATTCCAATTATTTATTTATCACAAGAAGAAGCAGAAGATTATTTAAAAAACTTTTTAATGTATAAAGAATTATATAATACAATCAAGAAGCAAGATTAGAGGATAAAAATTATTGATAAACAACGGGATGAATTATTTGAAACACTTTCTATTTCAAATTTTGATAGAGAATTTTGCATTCACTAATTTTTCTAGATGATGGTGAAATCAAAACTAATAACAAATGAGAAATCATATTTTAATCAGTTATTAACTCAATGTCGACACATTCATGTTCATTCTTCATGGCTGTTCAATACTTCAAAGCATTAAGCACAAACATTAAATCAAATCTATCAACCCTTTTCATTTTCAGTGGTTTAGTCGTCAACAGTTGAACGTTATGCTTTATCAAGTGAATTTACCAATGAGCATTAATGAACTTTACACACAATATCAGCAATTAGGTGAACATGGAAAAATAATAGTTGATTTAAATAAAGAGTGTTAAATTTGATTAACTTTTTATAATTAATTTTTATTTTTTATTTATAATTAAACATGACAGAAATAGCAAATCTTCTACAGTTCCATTAAAACAAGGACAAACAAAAGGGTGCATATAATAGAACTATGAAAGTTCCTGATGGAATGAAAGAATTAGTCATATTGTTGCGGTCTTCAAAAAGATGTTAAACAAATGAGAAACGTTTTAACATTACCAGAAGCTCAAGCATATGCCAAACGTCATGGTCCAAATTGGGAAGCACACGAAGCAGACATTACGGGTCCAAATGGAAAACCTGATGGTATAAATGAAGTTTTCGTTACTGATGGTCAAGGTAATATTAAAGTCATAAATGGGTATAAATTAACTGTATCTGATTATCCTAAACGTAAAGCATATAATGAACATTATCCTATGCAATTTGATGAAAATGGAAAAGCTGTTAAACAATACATTGGAGAAGGTGAAAATGTCCAATTAATTCATACCGTCAAATCCATATTCTTATTTCAATGAAGAATTAAATGCTATTGAAGAGGACCGGATGGATTACCACGATATGTTAATCAGTTTGATGGTCAATATGCAAATTGAGACCTGAAATTCCAGCTAAGAAATTCTTTAAAGTTGCTTTATTCGATCCAGTGTTCAATGAACAGAAAGAAGCAATGAAAGCAGAATTTAAACCAATTCAAGGCAAGAATTTCTTCATCTTCACTTTCAGAAGCGTTCAAGGAATTGATAAAGAAACCACTTTATTCTCAACAAGGTTATAACTTTGATTTAATTAAAGAAAGTGATAGACGTAAATTAGAAAAATCAGATTTTTAAGAATGCATGTAATGAAATGATTAAAGATATTGTAAATGATAAAATAAGACTGGAAGAAACTCAAAGCAATATCAATAACATAATTGGTGCAGTTACAAAGAAAGTATAAGCAAACAATGATGAACCTTGGGATATTACCGTAACAACTAAATAAAACTTTAAATATATTTTTCTTTTTTATTCAATTATAAATGAGAAGACGTTTCACAAGTCAAAAGAACACTAACGCAAAAGCAGAGATTACGGTTGGTTATAAACGTAAATGATGATAAATCACGAATTATTCAAAATGTTAAAGTTAATGTTAGCCCTGAATTAACAAGGTCAGCAACTCAACCAAATTTATTAACTCGTGACTTACCGAAAGAATGAGGAGAATGGAGACCCAATCATTTTATCTGAACCCGGTAAAAAACCTGTTGAAATTCCCACTTATCCAACATACCCCCCACCTCTTTCATCAAACATCGAGAACCCAGGAATCTACGATTACAGTCGCAATGCGCCATATAAATAGACATTAATTCTGAATTAATGAAAATTTACCGTGATATAATAATTAATAATTATGATTCAATAATAAATTTAATTGACCAATCCGGTTTAATTATTTTACCTTATGAATCATTAATTCACATTATCGCCATTCTTTGTGATGTTCAAGATTCAGACGTTAAGATTCAATTTTTCATAGATGATGAGGTTCATGCTGCGGAACAGTTGCAAAAATAAATCCTATAAAGATATTAGCACAATTAAGATATCAAAGAACGGAACAACAACTGAACTTCATTTAACTTATAATGATATTTATAATAAAATAGTTGATGAATATAAAATATCACTTGAAAAATTCTTTGTTAAGGCTATTTAATATTCAAGCATTAACATTATCGAATAATAATCCTTTGAATCATAATCAATAATAATTGACCTTTCACCAGTTTCTATCGTTTGTTTTATTTCTTTTTGTTCCCCACTATCTGGATCGTCATTGTAATTGTTTTTGTTATAGTATCAGCTTTATCTTTAACTTCAATCTTTTTTCCATCAGGATATTTAAACCAAAATTCCAAAAATTCGATATTGTCAATCTGTTCATATTTTAATCTATCAATTACATTTTTAATACCATCTGAAAATCTTATGAAATGGTCATTATATGGGTTTGATTGAACTAAATTTGAATGAAGTGAAATATAACCCGATGATGAATATGACATTGACTCATATTTTCTGAAAACACTAAAATTTATAACATGAATGAATTCTTATTCGTTGAATTTATGAATTCTTGAGGTAATCTTATTCTAGTTTTATTTATCACTGGAAAATAACGCTTTACCATATTTTTAATCGTAATAAAAATGTCAATTATCAATATTATTTCGAATAATACTGTGAATTAAATTTAACAGTTAGCGGAATTTATAATGTTACTCTCGTTTCTGTGAGTGGTAAATTTAATCCCATTCTTTTAGACCCTTCAGATTATATATCATTTATTAAAGATGACCTTGAAAAAACGTATGATATGTATATAAATAATGTGATAACGAAATGGATATTAACATGATTTTAAGTTATTTAAATGAATCATTTATCGTATGGTATGAAGAAAATTTTAAATCAAAACCTGATAAACTTTTTGAACTTGATGAAATAAATAACCTTATTAAATTCCCGCTGAAAATTAAATTTTGTACTCCTCATCTTCGTTCATTGTTGGGATATTAAATTTTGAAAAAGATGTTGGGATGTTTTGTATTCTGACACTGGTTCCAATTTCATTTTAATCAAATGTGATAAAGTTAATACCCCAATGAGATTTCACATCAAACATTAGACCCTAACTCTTACCCATCAATACAAAACATTTATCCATCAACTTAAACACATTTTCTTTATCATATCCGTTTCAATTATCGGAATTCATTTATTCTTCATTCAAAAGATTTATCAAATATTAAATTTAGAATAACTGACCTATTTGATTGTGATTTAGAATTCATGAATGAAATATTATGGCAATTTCAAATAGAAAAAATAGGTGATGAGATAACGATTTTAAAATTATTTTTAAATCATAATAAATGATTAAACAACAGCAACCACAGCAACTTAAGCACAGACCATTACATACGCCACATATATGCATATAATTCAAAGACGGCAGAACAAACGCAAAGGTTGAAATATGGAGATTTGGAGATAGTATTGAAAAATGACCATTTCGAATTCGTTTGCAAAGGTGGTGCAGTGATATCAAATATAAAAGAAATTTTATTTATGAATTCAAAAATTAAAGAATAACGGATGATATAACATCAATTCCACCAGAAGAACAAAGATATTACGCATTAAATGCATTTCCTAAAGTTTTGAAGATTGGAAGATTTAATTTAAATGAGAATTCATAAAAGGTTTCCTAAATGACATAATGAAGAAGCAGATAAGGAATATGGTTAGTGAGTTAGAGGAGAAGCAGATAAGGACTTATGGCTAGTGAATTAATGAAGAAGGCAGATAAGGAATATGTTAATGAAAAAATAATGAAATTAAAAAAGGGTTGAAAGGTATCATGAATGGACATCAAAGATTTTAAAAACTAAACTGATACAGATGGGTTCAGATGTTTAGACCTTAAAGCAGATAAAACTTATGTTAACGATGAGTTAATAAGAAAGCAGATAAGGAATATGGGATAGTGAGTTAATAAGAAAAGCTAATATATCATTTGTTAATGAAGAAATAAAAACAATCAGAGGTCTATTTTACTCCACCATTTTTAAATTTTATGAAATCATCAGATAAAACCTTTTGATATAGATTCTTTGAATGGATATGTTCGATGAGTGACCATGTATTTATTTATTACAGCTGGAGTGCTTTATTATTTTAAAACAAATGATTTTAAAAACTATGAATCATTTACTCCATCTTTTGAATCCTGATACACGAAAGCCAATCATTAATCCAAGAATTTTATATGTTGAATATAAATAACGTAAATTTATGGAATGATAACGGTTGAAGATGATTTTTCCCTTGTTATTCATTCGATTGTATCCAATGGTTCAAATGTAATTTAAATCAAGATGCTAAATTTAAATATTCAAATAATCCTATTAGATGCGTTAATAATAAATGGTACTAATTTATGAAGTCAATCAAATTTTCATTAGTGAGGATGGAAAATTATTATATGTTTAGTATGATGTCATCAGATTTGGAAATTGATATACAAGTAAGTGATTACATTAACAACATGTATTTTATCCTACAAAATGATAAAATTTATAGATCATCTTCAATACCACAAGGTCAATTTGAACAAATTTTTCAAGCTGATGAACATTAAGCTTTATTATGGATCAAATGTTTATGTTCTCGTTTCAGGTGAAATGGTCTATTCATATCCTGTAATTATAACAACATATTTATTTATCACAGGATTTATCAAATTGGGAATTGTTTATTCATTCACTCCAAAATTACTCAAATTATAGATTTACAAATTTATTATATGATGGGTATTTCATTGCTTTAGGATGTGTGATTTAGTAAATATCAGTAGTGATGGAAGAAACTGGTCTGAAATCACAAAATTTCAAGATGTTAGAAAAGCAATTTTCAAAAATAATACGTTAATATTGATAACAAGACCAGTTTAAATACTCACGCAAATCAAATTATATAATAAATTCAATATTCATAATGGATTAAATACAATTCTTGAGATGATTTACCCCATTGTTCTATTTATACGTCAATGAACTCAACAAATCCAGCAACAGTCTGTTCGGTACGTGGAAGCAGATTGTAGATAAATCCTCTATTTGCTAACAGTTCAAAGGAAACAGGAGGTTCGAAGAAAATAAATATTGAAAAACCTTCCACGCACACTCATACAGGAACTACAAACTTTTCTGGCGACCATAGTCACTCATTAAGAGACCACCCATTATACAACTCAAAATTATCTGGCAATGATCGTTTTATCTCCAGATTATAACCATTCGGCAAAAAAGACTTTTCGACCAACTGAACCAGGAGGAAATCATTCACACACTTTCACAACAAATCCAACAGGCTTGGGTAAAGATTATATGCCACCATTTATGACTGTATTCGCATGGTACCGTGTTAATTGAATGAACTAAATATATTTTATGTCTGTAATTAATTAGGTAATGAAGTAATGGATGAACCGCAGAAATAAATGTTTACGTTAATGGTTTTAGGTTATTCAATAATTAATTATTTTTGAAGAACTGAAGGTGTCACCATGTCACCATGTGTCACCAGGTTAATTAACTTCTCTTAAAATTACTGACAACATGACATTTTGACAACAGTCCAGGAAATATGATGCAGTCCAAAAATAAAGTTAGTTTTAAAATTATTTTTATTTATTTTTTTTATTTTGTATGTAAGAACAGAAATGTCAGTCGAAGCAAAAACATTCACGAACAAATCTAATGGCGAAACATTCACAAAAGGCACTTATAATGGTATTGAAGTCTTACGTAGAGACAAGGATGGTTACATTAATGCAACAAAGATGGCAAGAGAAGCGGGAAGGTTAAACCATTTAAACAGATTTCTCAATAGTGCGAAAATGCAGGAAATTCTTGAGTTTTGGATGAACGAATACGGTCAAGCCAAAAGTGGCTCGACCTCAAAACAAGCATTTTATGAGCTTACTAGGGGTGTTATAAATGAATTCAAAGGTATTTACATACATCCTGACCTCGTTCATTTTGTTGCTGAATGGTGCTCTGTAAAGTATGCATTTTATGTCAAAGATATTATGGACTCCATAGACAAGAAAGTTCATGAGAAATTAGATGAAGAAGAACTCGAAGATACAGTAGAGAATGCAAAACATTTGTTTGAAGAAGAAGTTAGAAAAATGTGCGAAAAACAATTAGAACATGAACGTGAGATATGTTATGGTTATAGAGATTCTCCATACGAACTAGACCAATGGGAACAAGAAGATTTAAAGAGAGAATTTAGAGAATATGAACTCGCTAAGATAGCATTAGAAACTGCAGAAAAGAAGTTAAAAGTTTGGGGTCGTTTTGTACAAAAATATTGTGAGTAAATGAACCATTTATTTTTATTGAATTCACCAAAAATAATGTTTAGGTGAAGAGGTGAGATCTCACCTGTTTTTTCACCTAATTTTTCACCCTCACCGCTTAGCGGCTCAGATTGCTTTAGCTTTCTCGTGAATTTTCATGAATTTTCCCGAAATAAAAAATAAAGTTAGTTTTATTTTTTTTTATTTTTTTTTTATTTTGTATGTAAAGATATGATTTCAACAATCGGCACAACAGCAATACAAGCCGCGAACGGCGGGACTCTGTCCACAACTACAGCACCAAACTCTTTAGTCATGAATCCAACATCTATGTTAGTAGAGATGAAAAGCTTCATTCCTTCTTCATATACTTTTGAAACAGAAATCCAGAAGATAAAGCAAGAACTTTTAACAAGTAATTTAGACTGTAGTGCGAAAGATGAAACAAATGAACAGTATCTTTATGAAATGCAGGACATTATTGACCATTTACCTAAACTACCTGAAATCCAACAACAAAAACTAACTATTCCTGAATTCGACGAAATTGAAGTCAAAACAACTGACTCAGTAGAAATAAAGAAGTTCATTCGTAAGGTAAACTATGAATTCCTTGGTTTTCATTGCAACCATAAAGTTATGGACAAAGATTGCGACATGGTTTATAAGAATGTTTCTGACATATATAAATCTGAAGAATTTAAGACCTACGATAACTTTGTTTCATTAGTTGCTGAATGTGTTTGGGAAATAAGAGATAAAGATAGAAGAGGCAAAGTATGGAACGAACAACTAAGACCCGCTATGTTTGAGATGAAGAGAGCAATTGACGCCTTAGTTGTTCTAGCAGGTCAAATTTCAATGTATAACGCAAAAATGAACCCACAATGTTCTAAATGTAAAGCAGCAATGAGGAGATATAACTACTCCGTCAAAGAGATAGAAAGAATGAGAAACGACTATGCAGATTTAAAGAAAGAAGCAGAAAAACCAGCAGAAAATAAAATGGACATGTTGACATTTCTGAACAAAAATTATCCAACTGCTGACGATTTCCTTCTATCTGACGTCAAGAAGAAATATAAAGAAACCTTCGGCATTGTTAAAACATTCGATGTACTAAAAGAAGAAATAGAAGCTACGAAATTGTTTAGGATTTCAAATATACATCGTACAATTCATGTAAAACGCTTGTGAAAAAAGAGGTGAAAAATTAGGTGAAAAAAGAGGTGAGATCTCACCTCTTCACCTAAACATAATTTTTGGTCAAAGCTTCCACGAGAGAAAAGATTCCTCATTCGCTAAGGATTCCAAAAATGAAAAAATCATTGATTTCGGCTGAGAAAAACAGCAAAACCCTTCTTCCACGGGAATAAAGAAATAAAGAAGAAATAAAGTTAGTTTTTTATTTATTCCCGTGGAAGATAGAGCACTTTTATGACACTTTTTATTCACGACAAACAAGACAAACAAAGAAAATAAGAAAATACGGCGCTGTCGCGGTTCGAACCACAGACCCTAACCCCCATAACACCACCTTAGACCACTGTGCTACGTAGCCTGTCGACATAAGATTTTATAAATTGCATATTTGACGTAAATTTATTTCCCAGTTATTCAATAATTAATTATTTTTGAAGAACTGAAGGTGTTACCATGTTACCATGTGCTACCAGGTTAATTAACTTCTCTGAAAAAATGAGACAACATGACATTTTGACAACACAGCAGGATTAATGCAAAAATAAATTCAAATCATACTTTATAAAGCTTCATTTACAGGTATTTCATCGTCAGTAAATGAATCATCATTATCGTTTGGTTCAATTTGTTTATATAATCCTTTCATTTCTTCTTTCAAAACATAATACCATGTCTGTTTACCATCTATTCTTCTATGTTTCCTTTCACATTTATCCTTAATGCTCATTTGAAAATTCTTGTCTTTCATGTCTGATGGTTTGCAGAATAGAGCATTTTTACACGTCATACCTGCACACAATTCATCATAATGTGTATTTATCCATACATCTAAAGGATTTGTTGATAATTCAATTAAATCTTGTTTGGCTTCAGTCATCGGTATGATTCGTACATTAAATGATGAAAGGTCATATTGCATAAAATATGTTAAAAGGTTATCATAAAATTCCTTTGTGCATGAATTCATCAAATTCTTGAAGTAATCAAATTGACCCTTGAATTTACCATTAACTCTTAAAACTACGTATCTTCTGTCTCCAACTTCAATTTTGACAGGGTAAACGTTGTTAGTTACGAAAATGAAGTTTGCAACATTCTGAGCTGTTCTTCTGGGTTGATTCTTTTCATTAATTCTAATCTCATTATCCGTTATAATTGATTTCAAAGCGTTAAAGTTTGCAAGTCTGTCTTCACCTACATTCTTGAGTTCATTAAGTACAAGAAACATTTTATTTTCAACTACTGAATTGAAATTACCCGTTAGCTCACCTATTTCGGTAATGTTTTTACATGAATAACCAGCGAGAAGTTCAGAAATAATGTCTGTGAATCTGTTTTTACCTGTTCCCTGAAGTCCTTTCAAAATAATTGCTGTTTCATTCTTGATTCCAGGATGTTGAATCATTGATGCAATCCAGCTGAGAAGGTATTTATACACTTCATCGTTATTATCACACAATGGCTTCTTTAATGAAATTCATAAACATCTCAATTTTTGAGTAATCAGGCTTTTCAAGAATGTTGTATTTATAACCTTGAAACGTTGAGAAAACATCGGGGGAATCAGATTTAAAGCAAACACCCTTAACGGTTAATGAGGATAATTGATTTAGTAGTACATCCCATGCTGTTATTGTTTTACCTTCTTCTTTAAATAATTTAATCATTTTGAGTGACTCTTTCATGTTTGATTGAAGAACGAATGATATTTGATTCATTTTGTCGTGGATATTATAGTCCTTTTGAATGAAATATTTATTTCCACAATCTACAAAACGGATTACACGTGATAAATCCTCAATTACTTCAGAACTGTTTTTATACTGATGATTTTCAGCCTTGCGTCTAATATCTGTTATCAAAAACGAGTCGTCAAGTTTTATATCAAATGTTATTTTTGGCTTACGTAATAAAGGTAAAACGTATTCATCATAATATTCCTTTTGATATAGTTTTAAAACTAACTTTATTTTTGGGCTGCATCAAATTTTCGTAAATGTTGTCAAAATGTCATGTTGTCTCATTTTTTCAGAGAAGTTAATTAACCTGGTAGCACATGGTAACATGGTAACACCTTCAGTTCTTCAAAAATAATTAATTATTGAATGACCTGAAAACATTAACGTAAACATTAATATATAAAATTCATGAAAACATTAATGAAAACATTAATATATAAAATTCATGAAAACATTTATGAAACCATTAACGTAAACATAAACGTAAACATTTATTTCCTGTGTTGTTGTCAAAATGTCATGTTGTCTCATTTTTTCAGAGAAGTTAATTAACCTGGTAGCACATGGTAACATGGTAACACCTTCAGTTCTTCAAAAATAAATAATTATTGAATAACCCACGATGTTGTTGTCAAAATGTCATGTTGTCTCATTTTTTCAGAGAAGTTAAATTACCTGGTAGCACATGGTAACATGGTAGCACCTTCAGTTATTCAAAAATAAGTCATAACTGCCTTCCTCCTATGTTGTTGTCAAAATGTCATGTTGTCTCATTTTTTCAGAGAAGTTAAATTACCTGGTGACCACCTGGTGACCTGGTGACCCCTTCAGTTCTTCAAAAATAATTAATTATTGAATAACCTAAAAACATTAACGATAAAATAACTGATAACAAATTTTTATTTTTATCATAAATGAATACCCCACAAGCTCAAAATTTACCACGAATCATAACAAGGGAGGAAATGATAAAAATAATGCAAGAACATGTTAAAAATAACAAACCACTAAAATTGAGAAAATGTGGTTATGCAGTAATGATGGAAAGAGAGATGTTGTCGAAGAGGAATAAAAATTAAATTTGGATTGAGTTTAAAAATTCATCTTTATTAAATTCATCTCTTCCAATCAATTTATTTATTCTATTAAATTCTTTTATTTTTGCTTCACTCAGTTTAATGATTGAACGGTAAGTTTCTAATTTTTCGATTATTTCTTTATCGTTTTCAACCCCACCACATTGCGACTTCTTTTTGTAATAGTATATTTTTGATTTAATTCTGTTTAGTTTCTTTTTATATTCATTGTCTGGACTCTTGACTGCTTCGTTGTCACTCATTTCTTACGAAATAAAAAAAATTAAATATTATTTAAATATAATGGAGTAATAAAATAAATCGGAATTTCTATTAATTTATTGTCAACTTCAACTAATGCATTGCCGTTAATTATCTAACAAATTCAGCTATTGTGTCAAATCTTCGTCTTCTTTTTGTCATTGATTTATCAGTTTTTCCATAATCGAGATGAATTAAAACTTTATTTCCTTGTTTAAAATTCATGAGCCCCGAATTAATTTGTTCACGTTTAAACATCATTTAACCTTTCATTTGCTTTCTAATATATTCCCATTCTTTTGAAATATCATTTTTCATTTCCACCGGTTTCATGTTTATAGTTCTATGCCATGTATTATTGTAATAATATACTAACTGTTGTATGATGGAGTCATGATTTCCATCCCAGTATATCTGACCGTTAACCCCTAACGCATCTCTAAGAGTTCTCATTACCGCATCAACTATTTTATTATGAAACGTATATGGAGAGGATGAAAAGTAAAATTAATTTGTGGGAAATAATGAGCCATAGCTGCCTGAAATCCTTTATCACCATCACCCCTGATATTATCTACTCTTTCATGATCTAGTAAGTATTGTATAGCTCTTCTTGTTTCCTGTTCTGTTTTCCTTTCACCGGAATGCAATATAAATATCTAGTGTTAATGTTAATGGCAAATAAATAAGTAACGTTTCCTTTTGAATATTCCAGATGATCGATTTCGTATGAATATGGATATAGTGCAAATGAAGGGCGACTAAATTTTTCCTTTAACGGTTGAATTTTTGGGTCAATTGGTTTATTTAATATCTTGAAATCCTTTTTAAAATCTTTTTGCTTCTTTAATGTTTGAAATGGATATAATAAAGTGAATGATGAAGGATTAACTGAAGGAGGAGGTACTACTGTCGTTGGAGGTTTTGGTGTTGCAAGTGGTTTAATTTTATCTGCTTTGATTTTGGATTTCATTCCTTCCTTCATTAATTCTGGATGTATTCTATTCATTTGTTTTAAATATGCTGTATATAAAGGTTTGATATACTTTCCCGCTTCGAGTTTATGTTGAAGGATGAATTCCAAAAGTTGATCTTCATTTAAAAGTCGGGCTGAATATGGTTTAACTAATGAATCATAAATTAAAGCTTGTGCATCATTTATGGTCTGAAGGACCTGGGCGTTTTGTACCATTTGTTTTTGTTCCTTTGGCTTTTGCGGCTCGGGATTATATAATTTATATAATTCATCAATATCTTCTTCTGTTAATACTTTATTTTTGAAATCTTTCAACTGTTTAAGCTGTGATTTAGTTTTTCCCTTTGTATATTCATTATTTTTAATTTTGTCTTTAATTTTAGAAATTATTTTATCATGATATTTCAAAATTTCATTTTTATAATATGGATAATAATAATAATCCATATCATCACCCGTTATATTTTTATTATATTTTTGGAGATATGCTTTTAAATCATAATAATCAAGAAAATTTTGATAAAATACTAAATCATCAATTAAAATTTTTAAATCTGTGTTATCCATTTATATAAAAATAAAATAAATGTTTTAAGGGTGCCCACCTCTTTGAATCATAGTATCAAAACCATTATTAACGGTTCCTTTTGTCTCTTCTGTGGCATTTCATTAAATAAATGGCATACAACATCCATTTTCACAACATACAGCCTTAGTGTGTGCTCCTGTTAATGCAGTCTTACCAATTGTTAAGCGAGTCATTGACCCGTTTTTAAGTTGTAAATTAATATTCTGACCATCGAAAATAACTTTATCATTTATTATATCCAAATATTTTTTAGGTGTTAATTGTTTATTTTGTCGTAAACTAACACCTTTCATTTTTTGTGCAATCTTTTTAAAATCACCTCCATCAATTGAACCGTTGAATGAAGTATAACACTTAGGGCATAAAGCAACCATGTTATCACCTTGTTTCTCAATTGCTAAACCCAATAATTTTTTCTCATGTGCTTTTTCTTCAGCTTTATTCTTTAATTTAGGTTTAAATTTCTCATCAAAACAGAAGAAATCAAAAGGTGCGAATTTGAAAATGTTTTTATCATAAAATTGTTTATCGGTTACAATCGCCTGAAATGCTTGAGTGTTAGGAAGACTTGGATCGCCAGCAATAGCCCAATAAGATGAATCAGTATCACCTTCAATGAAATGAAAACGATTAACATCATGCATTTATACATAAAATCATAAATGAAAACCAAATACCAGTATTTGCGTTATCTAAAGTGAAGAATGCCTCTTGTAAACATGTATCACATCTATAAAATCTATCTTTAAGCATCACTTGATATGTATCTTCACCTATTTCTCTTATGTTTTTAAACTTATTTGACATACATGCAACGCGTGCCTTCTGTGCATTCATTATTTTAGTCTTTGCGTAATTTTGTGTATTCATTGCATCGTAACCATATGATCCATTAAGTGAAATCTTGCAAAATAAACTTTTTCCTTTATTTCCTTCTAATTCAGCCTTTTGTCTTTCGTTCATAAATTCGTTCGCAAATTCATTAAAACAAGTATTTTTCGTAAATGTTAAAAATTGATTGAATGTCATCAATGATAAAATGAAATCTGTCTATTAGATACCAAAGATAATAAGAAGAAAATGGTTGATATTGGTTGTGTGTTGATGCTAACTGAGTTAATTTCCTCTGTTTCTGGTCAACTGGTAGATTGTTTGATTTCATGTAATTATACATAAAACTGCCAATTGTTTTTTCATCTGTGATAATATCTAAGTTTCTTATTATCGGTAAAAAGTTTATGTAATCATTAATGTATTTTTCATCAATGTGACCCTTTACTTCAGCCACGAATAAAGTTTTTTCTTCTTAATTATTCCCAGTGCTTTTGCTTTCTTTGTTGCTGTATCACAAATGATAACACCATTCAATCTTCCCGGCAATATACATTTTATGGTCAGTATATTGAATGAAATCATGAGGATTAGATGAAAATGATGAAGGATATAATGAATTAAAATCAACACCAACGAAATGAGTCATAATGTTGGTGTGTCCTCATTTGATACAGTTTTAGTTTCTGGACTATATGAAAGTTTATTAATGTGCGTGATTCCTTTAAGATTTACTCTATGTTGAACATTTGATAGACCACCAGTAATTCCATTACGGAGAATGTGATAAGCTTCAACTGAATCTAAAGTCATTGGTAAATTATTTTTTAATGCATAATTTCTTAAATTGATTCTTAAACGTTGAACATCTTCATCTTTATTTGATTTTACGACATTGCAATAACAACACATTAACTGACAATTTTCTTTGGTATGTGGTTTTTCATTATCGATTCTATCCAATGTTGGTTTATTTGCATATGTAAACGCTTTACCACACATTTTGCATTTAGATGAAAGGATTAAATCGTGATAGTATTGAAAATCATCCATTGAAACATTATTTTTAGTATCCCTTTCTGCTTTTTCATCTTGTTTCTTATATGATTCAATTTTATATTTCCAATACTTTTTCGTTAATTCAAAACTTGATTCCACATTTTCTTCTTCTGGATATGTTTCGTTAGGATTAAAGTCTTTATATGCTAAAGCGTAACGAATCATTGATGCATTCGATGATAAAGAAAGATTATGAAGCATGTCAATTTTATAAACAAATGTTTCTTCAATAATTTTATCAATTGGGTCAATCATAATTTCAACATCTTTATTGCAATAATGAATAAAATATTCTAATCTATTCTTAAAATTTTTAGCATCATTGAGATATATTTGATAATCACTATCTGATATAGTTTCTTGAGTTAATGCTGAATAAAATGAATCTTCGTGAATGGTTCCTCTTTATATAATTCTTCTTCGTAATTTTCCCATGTGATGAATTGATAAGGGAAAAAGGATTTAACACGTGATTTATTGTTTCCGAAATCTTGAGTGAATTGGTCTAATGTCCCACCCGCTATATAATTTCTGATGTCAATAAATCTCAATTCATATGGAACGTTTGTTTTCTTTACAATGATTTGCTTAAATTGAGAAGATGAACCCAGCATTGATTTTATTTTCCATTTTGCAGTGTTTAAATCACGAAGAATTAAATTTAAATCAAACTTTCCCGAATTAAAACCTATGATATTCACTTTATTAAATTCTTCATCTAAAAGCTCTTTCATTGCTTCCTTTTGTTTCTCATTTAATGTTTGCGACTTCATTAATTCTTCATATTGTTCAATATTTGATTTAGCAACTAATGAACAGGTTGAAAATAAAAATTCAATCCAATCAGAGATGAACGAATCACTTGATGTTAAGCAAAAATTCCTCGTAAATGTTTTATCACGGTCTACGACCTCGCCGCTTTGCGGCTTTATTTTGACAGTTGATGATACCATAAATGGTTTTAAGTAAGCGTTTAAAGTTGCACATTCAGAAAGTTGAAGTTCTTCTTTAGTCTCTAATGTTTCGAAGTCAAAAGTAATATAATATCTTGTTGGTTTATAATATTTCTGCAAATTATGTGCTAATAGCCATTGATATATCTTCTGTTTCGTGATATGTGGTGCATATGGTTGTTGTGTGTTTTGCAATTGAACGTCTTGAATTAATCTTCCATTATTTTCTTTACATTTCTCACAATGTTTTAAAAATCTTCTTTGGTTTTTCCTTTCTGGATCATCACGGATAGAATATACTTCTTCTTTGCAAAAGGGGCAAACTTTATATCCTGTGAGTGCTTCAACGTCTGTTATTCTATCAGCGTGAAGTTTTCCACATGGACTCTGTGTTAATAAAATATTTACTGTTTCAAATTCTGGATCTATCATTATTGATTCCACTAATGGAAAGTCTACCTTGTTAATGTCTACGTCTTCTGGTTGAGGGTCACAATAATAAAAATCAATATTAACGTTTAACATTCTTGCTAACCTCTCACTTTCTGATGAAATGTCAAACCCTTCATATGCATCTATTGCTTCATTTAAATAGCTTCTACGAGTTTTAGGATTAACACCATCAGGAATGTTATAGAAGCGTTTAAATAACCTTCTACCTTCTGCTCTTATTTGATTATCATTCATTTTAGCTGTTCCATTTTTTTCATTTATGTAAGAATAAAAATTAAAAAATAAATAAAAATAAAGTTTATTTTTTTAAAGTCCGAGACTCAGAGAGTCCAGGGCTAAAGTCCATAAAATGAATTAAGAACACATAAATTTTTATCATCTGCGACGTGACGAATACATTTTAATTTACTCAAGAATGCGTACCCTGATACATTAAATCTAATTCCTGTCTTATTTAATTTCACAACTTTGAAAAGGAATGTATGAATAGCTATAAAATGATGAGATGATGTTTTATGGGTTGCTTCCATTTTTTCTGAAATAAATGAATAAATATAATGTTTATAAGTTTTCATATCTTTTATGTTCTTAATAACGAATGGTATAGACCTTTCCACTTCGTCTTCCTTCGGTGCTGTTCTTTCATATGAAACATTATTGGTATCTTCAATAATGAAACCACAATCGCATAAAATTTTATAGGTTCCAATGGTTTCTTTTGATATTTTATCTAATAAATCAAAAACTTTATCAACACCTGTACATTTATTTAAATAATAATTTGTGTAAATATCATGGTCTTCTTTCTTAATCGTATTTGTTGCATATGTTACATTTTTCAATGCTTTTTTGAATTTTTCAGAATCAAGAGGAGGTGAAAGTAATATACATGGATAATCTCCATCGTCAATAAACTGAAGCTTATGTTTATGAATAAATTTTGTGCCTTCTTCTGAAAGTGTTTCGTCAATATCACCATCTAATAAATTTTTAGTAGATTCCAAAAAGTAATTTTTATATCTTTCCTCATGTGATTTTTGAACTTCTGATTCTGAAGCTGGGATATTCATTAAACCCTCTACTTCATTCTCATTATATTTTTCAACTTCTCTTAATTCCTTAATTTTTTCATCTATTTCATCTCTTATTTTTTCCAGTCTTTCAATTTCATCATATTCATCATCTTTAATCCGTTCTTCATAATATTCAGGGAAAACATCAGGTTCTTTAGGTTTTTCTTCTTTAGATGTGGGATATAAGAAATTTATAACATCATTTTTATTCATTTTTCCATCATAATCAAACTCATTTAAAAACTCCGCGAATTTTTTACAATTTCTTAAATAATATTTATCAACTTCATAACCCGCCTCCTCTAATATATCCTTTATTTCCTCATTTGTGAATCCCATTTTTTTAACGTTGTTAGTTTTGACGCTCATTTCATACGAATTAAAAAATAAATTATTCAAAAATGTAAGACATGAATTTTCAATTTTGATTTAGCATTTTCATATTCATTAACGTTTAATAATTCACAGTCTTCCTTTTTAAATAAATGTTTTATGTATTCAGGATTTAATACTCTACGTTTATATGCTCCTAACTTAGTTCTAAAGGTTTTTCTACAAAATTTAGGAATTCCATCCTCTTTAATGTCATCAATGATTTCCATTTCATTATTTTCAATTTCTTCTTCTCGTTTATGAGGTCTTTGATTATGACTCCATTGATTCCATGAAATTAAATATTCTTTATCATTATATTTATACCTCATTAGCTTATTTTGGCTTTCATATTCATTTAATAATTCACAATCTTCATTTTTAAATTGAAGTTTAACCCATTCAGGATTTAAACAATGTTTAATTAATCGCGGAATATCTGACATCATCTATATATAGCTTCTTTTATAAAATAAAAAAATAAATTATTTTAAAATTAATGTTAATTTTTTAATAATTTATTTTTTTAAAAAAATTATTTTTTATTTCATTATGGTAGTGAATCTTTTATTCATGAAAATAATTATTTCTAATTTCTTTTACTCTCTCGTATATACTAGATTTAAAGAATTCAGAACATTTCCCATAATCTCCTAAATGTTTCTTATCTTATTGGTTTTCCATTCATTATATGAAACTGAATAAACTTTATCTTTATCTTTACACCTTTCATCACTTCCAATATATTTATATTTCAATTTTGATTTATTGGTTTCATATTCATTAGCGTTTAATAATTCACAGTCTTCCTTTTTAAATAAATGTTTTATGTATTCAGGATTAACAATTCTATAATATTGCTTCCCTTTAAATCTTTGAATATAAACAGGAACACCATCCTCTAAAATTCGATAATCTATTTTATCTGGTTTTACTTGTTGGGTCATTTATGTCAGAATAAAAAAATAAATTATTTTAAAATAACTTTAATTTTTTAATGATTTATAAATATATTTTTAATGCATCGTCTATATATAGATGTAACAAAAAAAGTCACAAAACCCATCCTATCCTACTACTGACGATATCGTAAATTCCTTTAAAATCTGAATCTGAATCTGAAAAATATTTATAAAAGCATTCTTCATTATGATTTCATTAATTTATAGATTGTAGTTTTCAATTATAACGGCGCCTTCAGAATTTTGATATAATCACGTATTTTAAAATTTTTGATGCTTCACCTACTATTTCATCATTCGTCATCGATCGAAGAAAATTATACACGGATACTGCATTCAATAAATCCGTCTCGGGGTATGCATAAACAAAAAATTAAATCAACAAATAAAATGAATGAAGCAAGAGATATCAGACAAATTGATGCTGTATTGCCTCCATATGTATCTGATGATGAATTAACTCTTCAATTTACAAACGATGAAGTAAAAACAATTCAAATTAGGGCTTGGTCTTCATATATAACAATTGCTGTATTCAGAAATGCAAATATGTTTATGCTCGAAAATGGAGAACCTTTGAAGCCTGTTTATTCATTAATAAATGAAAATGAACATGAATATGAAAAATCAATTTTACTTAGAATAAAAGGTCGCCAGCCAAATTTAGTTCTTCAATATAATGGAATTTCAGAACGTTATTCATCTGATATGCATGTAAGTGTAGTTATCAATGTTAAAGATTTTACTTATGAATTGCCACAATTAACAAACTCACATTTAATAATTGCTTATGCAAATAAACCAACACATTATGTAAAAGAATTAGTCAATCAAGTTATGGTTACTATCAAGGAAATCTATATTTTACTGATATCCATGAAAATTATGGGACTTGTGTTCATATTGATATGGAAAAAAGTGTTGAATATGAAATATCAGGAATATTTGATGTTGATGGTTGTCTTCCTGCATTTAAAGATGCTAAAAAAGTTGAAGTCATTTTTTCAGATGAACTAAAAACACTTAAAATTGATTCAACACCGATAAAAGTCATTTGTATGACAAAATGCGAACAGATTGTTGTTATGTCAAATGTTGCAGGAATCAAACGCGAAGATAATTACACAGATGATTCATCGATTCTTTCATCAACAAATGGACCACAAAATATATTAGTTTTCTTCATAAAGAAATCATTTTGGTCTTCCAAATATAATTATTCAGTTAACACAATTTCCGAAATGCAATCAGCATATTATTTTGAGTCTTCTAATACAAATCAATATATCTACTCTTATTCACCGTTTTCAGTGAAAGTAAGATATTATATAGGACCACAAAGTAAGTCTAGGAGTCATATTTATTGTAAAAATAATAACAATGAATTATTACTATCAGAAGATTTAAAGGAATCAGAGATTTATTCATGTAGTCATACAAACTATATTAACATTTTATTAATTGACGGAAGGATCGAACTTTCTGATTTTAAATTTGATGATCCAAAGATATCAAATGAAGGCTATCCTCAGTATGATAATGGAAATTTGAAGCCATTATGGTTACCAAAAACACAAACATCGAATGAAACTTCAGGTACTGATAATCAGAAGAATAGTTCTAGTAATAAAGCTCCAGCTGGTGCAATTTCTGGAATCGTCATTGGTATTATTATTGAAATTGCAATATTTATTATTGCATTTATTGTTATCCGAAAATACAAATCATCAACAACAAATACTGATGTAGGTGAAGAAGTTTAAATTTTCTTATTGAATAAAAATTTACATTTGATTTTTCTATATGAACTTCTATAAAAAATATATTGTCTTACAGAAATCTCCAAATTTAAACCATTTCATATAGTTTGATTGTGCAAAACCTATATTCTTAATATAAATTCACTCCCATTTCACTTTATCAAGAATATTCTATTCAAAAGTTATTGCCCATATTGTAATTCAACTCCGCTGTTTTGCTGATAATATAGAATGATTCAAACATTCAAAATTAGTACTTGAAATTAATTTTAATTTTGAATTATAGGAAGGAAGTTCAATATGGTGTCACCCCCTTTCATTTTTAAAATTTAATTCGGGAGTCTTTTTGGCTCTAAACCAAGTTCAAATTAATTGCTTTTAGAAAACATGTTCATTGTGAAGAAGTTACAAATAGTATTTGGCGTCTTTATTATGAAGGAATTGATCCTCCTTCTTCAGTCATTACAGGTGAAGTTCAACAAGTTCCTACAACATCGAGCAAATGCTTTGCATACATCTGTAAATTTATCAACTTACAAGATAGAGCAGTTAAATTCAAAAATACAAATGATTACTCGATTTTACTTTGCGAAAACGTTTTTTCAAAAGGTCCAGGTACAGTATATATTAAAAATTCTAATAATACTGCCATTATTATTGATAAATTCTGTTCATCTGAAAGTAAATCTACTGTATTTGGCCAATTTCTTCATTTCGACGGCAAAATCAACAGTACAATCCTCCAAGGATCAATTTGTAATGGAGGAAATAGTTCAGTATATTGTATGATTTACCAGCAATATGGTTTTGGATCACTTTCAAAAACAAACATTTCTAACTGTATTTCATATCGATATCCAGGTTTTGCTTATGGTTATGTTAAATCAACAGTAAATGTTTCATTTTGTAATTTTGAGAATTTAAAAGCAACTGACGGATTGATTACTTATTTTTATTGTCCAGGAAGAATTGACCGATGTAATTATATAAATAATTCTCAAAATAATAAAAATTATGGAATTGTTTATGTTTCATCTTATAGACTTGATATTTTCGATTCATCTTTCCAAAACAATCCTCAAATTAACAAAGGAAAATTATTTAAAGCAAGTGGTGGGCAGATTTATATCCATCGATGTAGTATTGATTCTTATTCATCTATTGGATATGTTGATACATCAGAAAAAGGAGAAGTTTCATTTAAGAATATATTAAAATTCATTGATTTAAGTCCATGTGAAGGAAATCTTGAAATAATATTATTTGTACAAAGAAAGAAAATAAAATTTGTTCATTTTTTCATAATTTTCTTTTTGGTAAATATCATATTTCTATTTTGTTATTACTAAACGATAAAAATTAATAATTTTTCATATCTTCTGCATTTTTTAAACAAATAACGAGAAAAATATAGAAATAATAATGATATCAATTCGATCATAGTCAATGGTAACTTCATGTATAATGTTGTAAACCAAATAGAAATATTGTAAAAATTATTAAATTCTGTTTATAGTAGTCTTGGGAATTAATTCTAAATTAAAGGGATGATTTTGAAAGTCTGGCGTAGTTTGTATTTTAGAGATAAATCCAAAAATATCAATTCTTTCATAGGAGAAAAATATCTTCGGGTGTTAAGTTGTAAACTAAGGCAGTGATCTTTTAACACATTATAATAAACTTTAAAATATTAAAAAAAATATTATGTTTTTAATCATACTCATTTTCATATGCACAAAATGATGACATTGGATCAACAATACCTTCATAAACTGTTTGATCGTCAATCATATCAACTTCGAAGTCTTTGCAGAACTTGTTGATCATTTCTGTGCAATCATCCAGATCGGATTTGATTTTATCGATTTCGTCACCGGATTCAAATTCAATCAAAAGTTCGTTCACTGCTCTTCGATGTTGTTTAAGTGCTTTAACAAGACATTCTGAGAACTTAGAAACGTTTTCTTCAAGAAGTTCTGGATACTTTTGTTTGATAAAACTCAAACAGTCACGTGCACAGTTAGGATGTTGCAATGTTGTATAAAGCATTTCTTTGTATCGACAAAGATCTTTTCCGAAAATAACCATTGGTGAATCCTTGAATGCACCAATGGGCATAGAAAGATATGGATCGAAGTCTTTGACAAGTTGATCAAGAGATGTGAATGCTCGGTTCAATGTATTAACACATAATTCTTTAACACGAACTTCCTGGATCTCGATCTTCTTGATAGAAACACCTTGATGATAAAATGGTAATTTTTCTGATGTTTCGATGTAAAGAGTTTTAATAGGATTCTTCAGTTCTTCAGATGATTTCTGTGATTGTTTATTGATAGAAACAACTGATCGGAACTTATCCCATGAATGAGGAGCTTCATCACCTTCGATTTTATCATCCGATGGCTCTAATTGGATCAAACAAATACCATCACCTTTGCATTCCTCATGATGATCGCAATAATCTGTTGGACAAACAATTCCTTCGCGATTCTTCAGTTGTTGAACAAAATGGATTGTTTCCGTCTTCTTGCAGCAGTATATTCGTTGATCTTTCTTGCCGCCTTGTCTTCTTCACCATGAAGAATGACAATGGAACACTGACACCAACTGTGTTTCCTGTAGAAATACTAGACAAATAATTGGACAATTTAGAACAGATTTCTTTAGACCGGCCGTAATCGCGGTTCTGATAAAGAACACGTAATGCCATTGATGACAAACCGCGCAATGTATAATATAACTGTGCTTCTTCGCATAACCAAACAGATGAATTCAAATATTCAATCAAAAGATTTTCATTAAAATCAGACAACAAAATTTCGGCATCGGCATTCCTGCATCAACTTTAACTTTAGTTTCGACTTGAACTGAAGGAATGAAGAAGAATTCTTGATATGTTCTAGATCGGCCGTAATCATAGACATTGTTTGCCGTTCTGATTGGTTGTGTCGTTGATAAATGGAAACCGGGTGGTTTAGGCAATCGTTCGTTCTTCTTTTTATTTTCGAGTTTTTCATGTTTAGAACGATGTTCAACAACCGTAGCAATTAAACATGTACAATGTAATTGTGAAACAAACGCTGAGATATAATCACCGGATTCGATATTGATACGAACTAATTCACTCAACCACTTTAAGCGCATGTTTGGAAAGTCCATGTTTTCATCAGCCAATGACATTAATTGTTGACAACGAATGGACAATGCTTGTTTTGATGATTTCTGTTTTTCAACAATATCTGCAATGGATAAAGCAGAATCCATTCGATCACTAACTTTCTTTTTAAGTGATTTATTGTCTGGTGTAAGTTCTTTAATTATCAAAATATATTCTTTAAACATAGGAATCATTGAAACTTTGTTTTCTAAAAGAATTGTTGCGTATTCATCAATGAATGAAAGTGTGGAAACATTAACTTGTTCATATCGATTGTAATCTTGTTTGAAACTGTTAATAATCAATGCGGTACTCAATGCACGTGATTTTGCTTGTTTGTACATAATTAATTTAGTAGACATGATGATGAAATTACGTTCTAATGGATATGATTCGAATAATGAATCACAAAGTAAATACAAATACTTGTAGTTATCTGTTGGTTGGTATCGACACAACAAAACTTCAATTAACTGGATGACTTCGTTCATGCAAACACCTAATTCGGATTTGACGTCAAACAAAAATTTGATGTAAATATGTGTCAGCAAATCAAGAAGATTCAAGTTAATTTGTGGACATTCATATGTTGGTTTGATGACATCCAATGTGTCAGTGATGATTTTTCCGGTCAATTTAAGGAATGAAATGAAATGACACTTGAATGAGATAGATAATGAATGGAAGAATGATAATAACTGCTTCTGTTCACTGTTCTTGATTAAGAATAAAACAAATGGAATCAATGCAATTTGCATTCGTTTGTTAGACATAAATAATGGGGATTCAAAATGATTAGAACATAAATCAATAAGAGGGAATAAAGCAAATGCGATTCGTTGTCGAATACTATAACAAATCTCATCTAAGTTAGATAACAATCGAGCTAAAAAGCCTGCACAAAGTGCAAATGTGTCGGGATCACGACCGCCAAAACATTGTTGTGTCGACAACAAAAATTGTGATGTAAGTTTCGAATAAGGAGAATACATAGCGTTTGTTGATAATGGTTTCATGTTGTTAGTCATGTTGATCAAGAAGTGCTTAGAAAGAGATAATGGAGATAAGAAAATCCATTGAACTCGTGTAGCAGACATTGGATGTGCAATTATGGGTCTGACCTTAGATATAGTTCGAAGGAATGTGTAAACGAATCGTACGATTTCTTCATTTCCAAGATCTGAAAGATTATGGAAGAAGAAGAGTCCCAATGACTCTGTAATGGAATTGCAATCAATATCCTTAGTCAATAAGAAGCAAATCAAGTCAAGAAGTGAGTTGTTAATTGTAATTAAGTCTTGAGCTGTTGATTGAAGTTTGCCATCGGAGAAAACAATCTGCATAATGTCAAGAATAAGTGGTAAAGATGTTGAAAAGTCTGGAATGATTGTTGTTTCGATCTTTCCTTCAATGATTTCATGACAAAATGCTTTAATCGCTTCCGGATAGAATGTTGGGAAGTCATCACCAATTGTTTGTGGATCGAAATGATTGAACAACCACTTTCGAAGTGATGTTCTACCGCCATCGCCAAATGTGATCAATAATTGAACCAATGTTGGGAGAACTTTAGAATCGCGCTTCTTAATAAGTCGGCAGAAAAGAGGGATGATGTAAAGATCAGCATATGACTCGTCAATTCCAGACAAACTTGGAATATCGAAATTATCAGTCAATGCCGTAGCCATGTTTTGAGGAGGGAAGTAGAATGGAGGGATAGTGATCTGTAATGACAAACCTTCTGATTTCTTTGGTGTTTGCAGAGTTACTTGGCATCTTTAGAAACTTTGCCTGCTTCTGAGAAAAGCTCGACTTCTACAGATGTATTGTTATTACCTGAGATGCAACTTAATGGAATAACTGCTGTATCGATCGCTTTCTCTTTGATCTTAGAATTTTCTTCAACATGATAAAATTGAATCAGGAAATGACACTTTAAGATGTTTCTGTAGGGACGATCGGTATGAAATCAGGGAATGCGTGTTTTGGATTGCCATTGAACATCGGAGAAACATAAAAATCTGTAAGACCTGTGCAATTCTTGTTTATGATTATTTTGAGAGTCTATAATTTTTTGTAGTTTGGTTTCTCACATACGCAAGCTTTGAAGTAAACTTTTCCTGATTTAAGATTCAACGTAGTCCAAATATCGCGAATTGTGATGATTGGATAAAACATTTTGATACATACTTATAAGATTGACCTAGCTGATTTGATTTCATCTCCTATTAAATGTAAGCTCAATTTGATTCGTAAAGATTCACGCCTTATGAACATAAGTATCTTAACATTCTCTCTTTGCTTCGTTAATATAGAATATTTTCATCATCTGAATAATAAAATTATTCCTTATGATCTAAGATAAACTCAATTGTTTTTTTTCTTTGATCCGAATTCCACTTTTACGAGACGATATCGTAAATTCCTTTAAAATCTGAATCTGAATCTGAAAAATATTTATAAAAGCATTCTTCATTATGATTTCATTAATTTATAGATTGTAGTTTTCAATTATAACGGCGCCTTCAGAATTTTGATATAATCACGTATTTTAAAATTTTTGATGCTTCACCTACTATTTCATCATTCGTCATCGATCGAAGAAAATTATACACGGATACTGCATTCAATAAATCCGTCTCGGGGTATGCATAAACAAAAAATTAAATCAACAAATAAAATGAATGAAGCAAGAGATATCAGACAAATTGATGCTGTATTGCCTCCATATGTATCTGATGATGAATTAACTCTTCAATTTACAAACGATGAAGTAAAAACAATTCAAATTAGGGCTTGGTCTTCATATATAACAATTGCTGTATTCAGAAATGCAAATATGTTTATGCTGATGATGCTCGAAAATGGAGAACCTTTGAAGCCTGTTTATTCATTAATAAATGAAAATGAACATGAATATGAAAAATCAATTTTTCTTAGAATAAAAGGTCGCCAGCCAAATTTAGTTCTTCAATATAATGGTATTTCAGAACGTTATTCATCTGATATGCATGTAAGTGTAGTTATCAATGTTAAAGATTTTACTTATGAATTGCCACAATTAACAAACTCACATTTAATAATTGCTTATGCAAATAAACCAACACATTATGTAAAAAGAATTAGTCAATCAAGTTATGGTTACTATCAAGGAAATCTATATTTTACTGATATCCATGAAAATTATGGGACTTGTGTTCATATTGATATGGAAAAAAGTGTTGAATATGAAATATCAGGAATATTTGATGTTGATGGTTGTCTTCCTGCATTTAAAGATGCTAAAAAAGTTGAAGTCATTTTTTCAGATGAACTAAAAACACTTAAAATTGATTCAACACCGATAAAAGTCATTTGTATGACAAAATGCGAACAGATTGTTGTTATGTCAAATGTTGCAGGAATCAAACGCGAAGATAATTACACAGATGATTCATCGATTCTTTCATCAACAAATGGACCACAAAATATATTAGTTTTCTTCATAAAGAAATCATTTTGGTCTTCCAAATATAATTATTCAGTTAACACAATGTCTGGTCAACAATCAGCATATTATTTTGAGTCTTCTAATACAAATCAATATATCTATTCTTATTCACCGTTTTCAGTGAAAGTAAGATATTATATAGGACCACAAAGTAAGTCTAGGAGTCATATTTATTGTAAAAATAATAACAATGAAATATTACTATCAGAAGATTTAAAGGAATCAGAAATTTATTCATGTAGTCATACAAACTATATTAACATTTTATTAATTGACGGAAGGATCGAACTTTCTGATTTTAAATTTGATGATCCAAAGATATCAAATGAAGGCTATCCTCAGTATGATAATGGAAATTTGAAGCCATTATGGTTACCAAAAACACAAACATCGAATGAAACTTCAGGTACTGATAATCAGAAGAATGTTTCTAGTAATAAAGCTCCAGCAGGTGCAATTTCTGGAATCGTTATTGGTATTATTATTGAAATTGCAATATTTATTATTGCATTTATTGTTATCCGAAAATACAAATCATCAACAACAAATACTGATGTAGGTGAAGAAGTTTAAATTTTCTTATTGAATAAAAATTTACATTTGATTTTTCTATATGAACTTCTATAAAAAATATATTGTCTTACAGAAATCTCCAAATTTAAACCATTTCATATAGTTTGATTGTGCAAAACCTATATTCTTAATATAAAATCACTCCCATTTCACTTTATCAAGAGTAGTAGGATAGGATGGGTTTTGTGACTTTTTTGTAAACGTAAGAATTCATACAATATCGAGCGATTTTGTATCATTTTTTTTAACATATGAAGTAAAAAATGTATGATTCTTACGGTTTTTATTCTTACGTTTTTGAATAAATCAAGATTTAAAAAATTTTCAAAATTGTAAGACATTTACACTCAGCCCATACATAATGAAATAAAAAATAAAATTTTTTAAAAAATAAACTTTAAAAATTCATGTCTTACGAAAAATTAAAACTTAGTTATGTTTATTATTTTATTTTTTTATTTTGTATGAAATGGGCGTCAAAACTAACAACGTTAAAAAATTAGGATTCACAAACGGGGAAATAAAGGATATATTAGAGGAGGTGGGTTATGAAGTTGATAAATATTATTTAAGAAATTGTCAAAAATTTGCCGAGTTATTAAATGATTTAGATTATGATGGAAAAATGAATAAAGATGATGTTATAAATTTCTTATATCCCACATCTGAAGAAGAAAAACCTAAAGAACCTGATGTTTTCCCTGAATATTATGAAGAACGGATTAAAGATGATGAATACAATGAAATTGAAAGACTGAAAAAAATAAGAGATGAAATAGATGAAAAAATTAAGGAATTAAGAGAAGTTGAAAAATATAATGAAAATGAAGTAGATGGTTTAATGAATATCCCAGCTTCAGAATCAGAAGTTCAGAAATCTCATGAAGAAAGATATAAAAATTATGTCTCAGAATCAACACAAAATTTATTAGATGGTGAAATAGACGAAACACTTTCAGAAGAAGGTACTAAATTTATTCGTAAACATAAGTTACAATTTATTGATAATGAAGAATACCCCTGTATCCTACTTTCACCACCTTTAGATTCCAAAAAATTCAAAAAAGCACTAAAAAACGTGACATATGCAACTAATACGATTAAGAAAGAAGATCATGATATTTACACAAATTATTATTTAAATAAATGCACGGGTGTTGATAAAGTTTTTGATTTATTAGATAAAATATCAAAAGAAACCATTGGAACCTATAAAATTTTGTGTGATTGTGGTTTCATTATTGAAGATACTAATAATGTTTCATATGAAAGAACAGCACCGAAGGAAGACGAAGTTGAAAGGTCTATACCATTCGTTATTAAGAACATAAAAGATATGAAAACTTATAAGCATTATATTTATTCATTTATTTCAGAAAAAATGGAAGCAACCCATAAAACATCTTCTCATCATTTTATAGCTATTCATACATTCCTTTTCAAAGTTGTGAAATTAAATAAGACAGGAATTAGATTTAATGTATCAGGGTACACATTCTTGAGTAAATTAAAATGTATTCGTCACATCGCGGATGATAAAAATTTATGTGTTCTTAATTCATTTTATGGGCTTTAAAAAATAAAGTTTATTTTTATTTATTTTTTAATTTTTTATTCTTACATAAATGAACAAAAACGGAACAGCTAAAATGAATGATAATCAAATTAGAGCAGAAGGTAGAAGGTTATTTAAACGCTTCTATAACATTCCTGATGGTGTTAATCCTAAAACTCGTAGAAGCTATTTAAACGAAGCAATAGATGCATATGAAGGGTTTGACATTTCATCAGAAAGTGAGAGATTAGCGAGAATGTTAAATGTTAATATTGATTTCTATTATTGTGATCCTCAACCAGAAGACGTGGACATAAATAAGGTAGACTTTCCATTAGTGGATTCAATAATGATAGATCCAGAATTTGAAACAGTAAATATTTTATTAACACAGAGTCCATGTGGAAAACTTCACGCTGACAGAATAACAGACGTTGAAGCACTCACCGGCTATAAAGTTTGTCCATATTGTAAAGAAGAAGTTTATTCTATCCGCGATGATCCAGAAAGGAAAAACCAAAGAAGATTTTTAAAGCATTGTGAGAAATGTAAAGAAAATAATGGGAGATTAATTCAATACGTTCAGTTGCAAAAGACACAGCAACCATATGCACCACATATTACGAAACAGAAGATATATCAGTGGTTATTAGCTCACAATTTGCAGAAATATTATAAACCGACAAGATATTATATTACTTTTGACTTTGAAACATTAGAGACTAAAGAAGAATTACAACTTTCTGAGTGTGCAACTTTGAATGCTTACTTAAAACCATTCATGGTGTCATCAACGGTTAAATTAAATGATAAAACATATACGAGGAATTTTTGCTTAACTTCGAGTGATTCTTTTATTTCTGATTGGATTGAGTTTTATTTTCAACCTGTTCATTAGTTGCTAAATCAAATATTGAACAATATGAAGAATTATTGAAGCCGCAAACGGTGGGGACTTTGTCTCATACATTAAATGAAAAACAGAAGGAAGCATTTAAAGAACTTCTAGATGAGGAATTCAATAAAGTGAATATCATAGGTTTTAATTCGGGAAAGTTTGATTTAAATTTAATTCTTCATGATTTAAACACTGCAAAATGGAAAATAAAATCAATGCTGGGTTCATCTTCACAATTTAAGCAAATCATTGTAAAGAAAACAAACGTTCCATATGAATTGAGATTTATTGACATCAGAAATTATATAGCGGGTGGGACATTAGACCAATTCACTCAAGATTTCGGAAACAATAAATCACGTGTTAAATCCTTTTTCCCTTATCAATTTATCACGTGGGAAAATTACGAAGAAGAATTATATAAAGTGGAACCATTCACGAAAGATTCATTTTATTCAGCATTAACTCAAGAAACTATATCAGATAGTGATTATCAAATATATCTCAATGATGCTAAAAATTTTAAGAATAGATTAGAATATTTTATTCATTATTGCAATAAAGATGTTGAAATTATGATTGACCCAATTAATAAAATTATTGAAGAAACATTTGTTTATAAAATTGACACACTTCATAATCTTTCTTTATCATCGAATGCTTCAATGATTCGTTACGCTTTAGCATATAAAGACTTTAATCCTAATGAAAAATATCCTGAGGAAGAGATAGAATCAAGTTTTGAATTAACGAAAAAGTATTGGAAATATAAAATTGAATCATATAAGAAACAAGATGAAAAAGCAGAAAGAGATACTAAAAATAATGTTTCAATGGATGATTTTCAATACTATCACGATTTAATCCTTTCATCTAAATGCAAAATGTGTGGTAAAGCGTTTACATATGCAAATAAACCAACATTGGATAGAATCGATAATGAAAAACCACATACCAAAGAAAATTGTCAGTTAATGTGTTGTTATTGCAATGTCGTAAAATCAAATAAAGATGAAGATGTTCAACGTTTAAGAATCAATTTAAGAAATTATGCATTAAAAAATAATTTACCAATGACTTTAGATTCAGTTGAAGCTTATCACATTCTCCGTAATGGAATTACTGGTGGTCTATCAAATGTTCAACATAGAGTAAATCTTAAAGGAATCACGCACATTAATAAATTTTCATATAGTCCAGAAACTAAAACTGTATCAAATGAGGACACCACCAACATTATGACTCATTTCGTTGGAGTTGACTTTAATTCATTATATCCTTCATCATTTTCATCTAATCCTCATGATTTCATTCAATATACTGACCATAAAATGTATATGCCGGGAAGATTGAATGGTGTTATCATTTGTGATACAGCAACAAAGAAAGCAAAAGCACTGGGAATTATTAAGAAGAAAAATACTTTATTCGTGGCTGAAGTAAAGGGTCACATTGATGAAAAATACATTAATGATTACATAAACTTTTTACCGATAATAAGAAACTTAGATATTATCACAGATGAAAAAACAATTGGCAGTTTTATGTATAATTACATGAAATCAAACAATCTACCAGTTGACCAGAAACAGAGGAAATTAACTCAGTTAGCATCAACACACAACCAATATCAACCATTTTCTTCTTATTATCTTTGGTATCTAATAGACAGATTTCATTTTATCATTGATGACATTCAATCAATTTTAACATTTACTAAAAACACTTGTTTTAATGAATTTGCGAACGAATTTATGAACGAAAGACAAAAGGCTGAATTAGAAGGAAATAAAGGAAAAAGTTTATTTTGCAAGATTTCGCTTAATGGATCATATGGTTACGATGCAATGAATACACAAAATTACGCAAAGACTAAAATAATGAATGCACAGAAGGCACGCGTTGCATGTATGTCAAATAAGTTTAAAAACATAAGAGAAATAGGAGAGGATACGTATCAAGTGATGCTCAAATATAGATTTTATAGATGTGATACATGTTTACAAGAGGCATTCTTCACTTTAGATAACGCAAAATACTGGTATTTGGTTTTCATTTATGATTTTATGTATAAATGCATGAATCTTAATCGTTTTCATTTCATTGAAGGTGATACTGATTCATCTTATTGGGCAATCGCTGGCGATCCAAATCTTCCTAACACTCAAGCATTTCAAGCAATTGTTACCGATAAACAATTTTATGATAAAAACATTTTCAAATTCGCACCTTTTGATTTCTTCTGTTTTGATGAGAAATTTAAACCTAAATTAAAGAATAAAGCTGAAGAAAAAGCACATGAGAAGAAGTTATTGGGTTTAGCAATTGAGAAACAAGGTGATAACATGGTTGCTTTATGCCCCAAGTGTTATACATCATTCAATGGTTCAATTGATGGAAGTGATTTTAAAAAGATTGCACAAAAAATGAAAGGTGTTAGTTTACGACAAAATAAACAATTAACACCTAAAAATTATTTGGATATAATAAATGATAAAGTGATATTTGATGGTCAGAATATTAATTTACAACTTAAAAACGGGTCAATGACTCGCTTAACAATCGGTAAGACTGCATTAACAGGAGCACACACTAAGGCTGTATGTTGTGAAATGGATGTTGTATGCCATTTATTTAATACAATTTAAAAACGTAGGGGTTGAGTCATGAATTTAAAATTTTATTTTTAATAAAATACCACAGAAGAGACAAAAGGAACCGTTAATGATGTGATTCAATATGTAAATAATGGTTTTGATACTATGATTCAAAGAGGTGGGCACCCTTAAAACATTTATTTTATTTTTATATAAATGGATAACGTAGATTTAGAAATTTTAATTGATGATTTAGTATTTAATCAAAATTTTCTTAATTATTATGATTTAAAAGCATATCTCCAAAAACATAATAACAATATAACGGGTGATGATATGGGTTATTATTATCAGTATTATAAAAATGAAATTTTGAAATATCATGATAAAATAATTTCTAAAATTAAAGACAAAATTAAAAATAATGAATATACAAAGGGAAAAACTAAATCACAACTTAAACAATTGAAAGATTTCAAAAATAAAATATTAACAGAAGAAGATATTGATGAATTATATAAATTATATAATCCTGAGCCGCAAAAGCCAAAGGAACAAAAGCCAAAGAAGAAAAAGCCGAAAACAACACCAAAAGAGAAAGTAGCAAATGTTCAACAGCTAAAGGTGCAAAACGCCCAGGTCCTTCAGACCATAAATGATGCACAAGCTTTAATTTATGATTCATTAGTTAAACCATATTCAGCCCAACTTTTAAATGAAGATCAACTTTTGGAATTCATCCTTCAACATAAACTCGAAGTGGGAAAGTATATCAAACCTTTATATACAACATATTTAAAACAAATGAATAGAATACATCCAGAATTAATGAAAGGAGGAATGAAATCCAAAACTTCATCATCCAAAATCAAAGCAGATAAAATTAAACCACTTGCAACACCAAAACCTCCAACGGTAGTACCTCCTCCTTCAGTTAATCCTTCATCATTCACTTTATTATATCCATTTCAAACATTAAAGAAGCAAAAAGATTTTAAAAAGGATTTCAAAATATTAAATAAACCAACTGACCCAAAAATTCAACCGTTAAAGGAAAAATTTAGTCGCCCTTCATTTGCACCATATCCATATTCATACGAAATCGATCATTTAGAATATTCAAAAGGAAAAGTTACTTATTTATTTACCATTAACATTAACACCAGATATTTATATTGCATTCCGGTGAAAGGGAAAACAGAACAGGAAACAAGAAGAGCTATTCAATACTTACTAGATCATGAAAGAGTAGATAATATAAGGGGTGATGGTGATAAAGGATTTCAGGCAGCTATGGCTCATTATTTCCCACAAATTAATTTTTACTTTTCATCCTCTCCATATACGTTTCATAATAAAATAGTTGATGCGGTAATGAGAACTCTTAGAGATGCGTTAGGGGTTAACGGTCAGATATACTGGGATGGAAATCATGACTCCATCATACAACAGTTAGTATATTATTACAATAATACATGGCATAGAACTATAAACATGAAACCAGTGGAAATGAAAAATGATATTTCAAAAGAATGGGAATATATTAGAAAGCAAATGGAAAGGTTAAATGATGTTAAACGTGAACAAATTAATTCGGGGCTCATGAATTTTAAACAAGGGGATAAAGTTTTGATTCATCTCGATTATGGAAAAACTAATAAATCAATGACAAAAAGAAGACGAAGATTTGACACAATAGCTGAATTTGTTAGATATATTAACGGTAATGTATTAGTTGAAGTTGACAATAAATTAATAGAAATTCCGATTTATTTTATTACTCCATTATATTTAAATAATATTTAATTTTTTTATTTCGTAAGAAATGAGTGACAACAAAGCATCCAAGAGTCCTGATTCAATTAAGATTCAGAGTCCAGACGATGAATATAAAAAGAAACTAAACAGAATTAAATCAAAAATATGCTATTACAAAAAGAAGCCGCAATGTGGTGGGGCTGAAAACGATAAAGAGAGGAAAGAAATAATCGAAAAATTAGAAACTTACCGTTCAATCCTTAAACTGAGTGAAGCAAAAATAAAAGAATTTAATAGAATAAATAAATTGATTGGAAGAGATGAATTTAATAAAGATGAATTTTTAAACTCAATCCAAATTTAATTTTTTCAGTGCTACCATGTTACCATGTGCTACCATGTCAATTAACTTCTCTTAAAAATGATGACAACATGACATTTTGACAACAACACAGGAAATAAATGTTATCGTTTATGTTTTCATTAATGATTTTAGGTTATTCAATAATTAATTATTTTTGAATAACTGAAGGTGTCACTACGTCACCATGTGTCACCAGGTTAATTAACTTCTCTTAAAAATGATGACAACATGATATTTAGACAACACAGCAGGATTAATGCAAAAATAAATTCAAACTTCATCGTATATGCTTTGTGAATGTCTTACAAACACGTATGAATATCTTATGCGGTGGGAAGCCAGATGGAAATAAATTTACGTCAAATATGCAATTTATAAAATCTTATGTCGACAGGCTACGTAGCACAGTGGTCTAAGGTGGTGTTATGGAGGGGTCAGGGTCTGTGGTTCGAACCGCGACAGCGCCGTATTTTCTTATTTTCTTTGTTTGTCTTGTTTGTTGTGAATAAAAAGTGTCATAAAAGTGCTCTATCTTCCACGGGAATAAATAAAAAATTTACTTTATTTCTTCTTTATTTCTTTGTTCCCGTGGAAGAAGGGTTTTGCTGTTTTTTCTCAGCCGAAATCAATGATTTTTTCATTTTTGGAATCCTTAGCGAATGAGGAATCTTTTCTCTCGTGGAAGCTTTGACCAAAAATATAATTGAGGTGAAGAGGTGAGATCTCACCTGTTTTTTCACCTGTTTTTTCACAAGCTTTTTACATGAATTGTACGATGTATATTTGAAATCCTAAACAATTTCGTAGCTTCTATTTCTTCGCTGAGGATATCAAAAGTTTTAACAATGCCGAAAGTTTCTTTATACTTCTTCTTGACGTCAGATAAAAGGAAATCTTCTGCTGTTGGATAGTTTTTATTAAGAAATGTCAACATATCCATTTTATCTTCTGCTGGCTTTTCTGCTTCTTTCTTTAAGTCTGCATAGTCGTTTCGCATGCTTTCTATCTCTTTGACTGAGTAGTTATATTTTCTTATTGCTGCTTTACATTTTGAACATTGCGGCATCGTTTTTGCGTTATACATTGAAATAAAACCAGCTAGAACAACTAAGGCGTCAATGGTTTTCTTTAACTCAAAAGCTGCTGGTTTTATCTGTTCATTCCATACTTTACCTCTTCTATCTTTATCTCTTATCTGCCATACACATTTTGCAACTAATGAAACAAAGTTATCGTATGTCTTAAATTCTTCGGATTTGTAAAGGTCAGAAATATTTTTATAAACCATGTCGCAATCTTTGTCCATAACTTTATGGTTGCAATGAAAACCAAGGAATTCATAATTTACTTTACGTATGAATTTCTTAATTTCTACTGAGTCAGTTGCTTTGACTTCAATTTCGTCGAATTCAGGAATAGTTAGTTTTTGCTGCTGAATTTCAGGTAGTTTAGGCAAATGGTCGATGAGGTCCTCCATTTCATAAAGATACTGTTCATTTGTTTCATCTTTCGCACTACAGTCTAAATTACTTGTTAAAAGTTCTTGCTTTATCTTCTGGATTTCTGTTTCAAAAGTATATGAAGAAGGAATAAAGCTTTTCATCTCTACCAACATTGACGTAGGATTCATGACTAGCGAGTTTGGTGCTGTAGTTGTGGCTTGAATTGTTGTTGTGCCGATTGTTGAAATCATATCTTTTATACAAAATAAAAATAATTTTAAAACTAATTTTAAAACTAACTTTATTTTTTCTATCTTAAGGAAATTCATGAAAATTCACGAGAAAGCTAAAGCAATCTGAGCCGCTAAGCGGTGAGGGTGAAAAAACGGGTGAGATCTCACCTCTTCACCTCAATTATATTTTTGGAATTTTGTGAAAACTCAACGGTTTGACACATGCCATATGCTATTTTACTCAGAATTTTGTGCTGAATTCAATAAAAATAAATGGTTCATTTACTCACAATATTTTTGTACAAAACGACCCCAAACTTTTAACTTCTTTTCTGCAGTTTCTAATGCTATCTTAGCGAGTTCATATTCTCTAAATTCTCTCTTTAAATCTTCTTGTTCCCATTGGTCTAGTTCGTATGGAGAATCTCTATAACCATAACATATCTCACGTTCATGTTCTAATTGTTTTTCGCACATTTTTCTAACTTCTTCTTCAAACAAATGTTTAGCATTTTCTACTGTATCTTCGAGTTCTTCTTCATCTAACTTCTCATGAACTTTCTTGTCTATGGAGTCCATAATTTTTCCAACTGCTATGCAATATTTTGGAGAAGCCCACATTGCTATATAGTTTATAAGTCTTGGGTCTACATACGTTCCTCTAACCTGTTTGATTTCATCAGGAATTCCGCATGAATTTTGTATAAAAACCAACAGTCGAATTCCGGCGGTTGCTATATTCTTCAAAAAGCCTTATAATACTCTTCCCAGGACTTATTTTCCAACAACTTTCTAAAGTCTTTCCTAAACTGCTGACACATCTTTGTTGCATTAATGTAACCATCCTTGTCTCTACGTAAGACTTCAATACCGTTATAAGTGCCTTTTGTGAATGTTTCGCCATTAGATTTGTTCGTGAACGTCTGTACTTCGACTGACATTTCTGTTCTTACATACAAAATAAAAAAAAAATAAAAATAATTCATAAATGCCTTCCTCCTGAACTGTTGTCAAAATGTCATGTTGTCATCATTTTTAAGAGAAGTTAATTAACCTGGTAGCACATGGTAACATGGTAGCAGTGAAATAAAATTTTGTTATCAGTTATTTTATCATCATTTTATTAAGTTCATCTTTAGTTAATAATTTGAATGGATTCGCTAATGTTCCACCTTGAGTCACAACACTTGCCCCGGCTAATTGTGAAGAACCTGGGATAAGTACTCCATGAAATGATTTCATTGGTATCATTAATTTAGAAATAGTTGGCTTAATTAATTTTGTCATTTATGATAAAAATAAAATTGCATAATTTAAATTTTTTTCTTTCTCATTTTCTCATTTTCTCATTTTCTCATTTTCTCATTTTTCATCCTGTTTTGGTTTCAGCAACTTTTCAAGTTGTTGTCTTGTCAGTAACTTTAATTTTAACTTTGGATCAAATATTGGGTTTCCATCTTTATCTCTTTCAATAACACCATATGGTAGAATCTTCATTTATACTAAAATAAAAATTTAAATTATGCCGTTCGCTCTTTTGGAGCTCAGGACTTTCAGTCCGTTCTAAAGTTTGTTTCACAAACATTGAGCGTTCATTGAACTCTATACCATGTGAATACAGTCATAAATGGTGGCATATAATCTTCACCCGAGCCTGTTGGATGTGTTGTGAAAGTGTGTGAATGATTTCCTGTGGTTCCACAGAAAATACCTGCGCTTGAATCTACTGGGTCGCTTGAAATATCATATCTATCCATTCCCTGTCTATCCGAACCTGCTGCAAGATTTCTATAACCTCTTTTTGTTATTGAATGTGAATGATTACCTGTTGTGTTTGTAGTTCCTGTATGAGTGTGCGGTGGAAGGTTTGCTTCTTTAATTTTCTTCGAACCTCCCGTTTGCTTTGAATATCTAGCACAGTATAAGAATTTATCTACAATCTGTTCCCAAGTACCAAAACCTAAAACTGTTGCTGGATTTGTTGAATAATTCATTGACGTATAAATAGAACCAATGGGGTAAATCATCTCAAGAATTGTATTTAATCCATTATGAATATTGAATTTATTATATAATATTGAATTTGGGTGAGTATTTAAAACTGGTCTTGTTATCAATATTAACGTATTATTTTTGAAAATTGCTTTTCTAACATCTTGAAATTTTTGATTTCAGACCAGTTTCTTCCATCACTACTGATGTTTACTAAATCACCACATCCTAAAGCAATGAAATACCCATCAATATAAAATAAATTTGTAAATCTATAATTTCGAGTAAGTTTTGGAGTGAATGAATAAACCAATTCCTAATTTGATAAATCTTGTGATAAATAAATATGTCTGTTATAACTTACAGGATATGAATAGACCATTTCACCTGAAACGAGAACATAAACATTTGATCCATAACATAAAGCTTCAATGTCTCCATCAGCTTGAAAAATTTGTTCAAATTGACCTTGTGGTATTGAAGATGATCTATAAATTTTATCATTTTGTAGGATAAAATACATGTTGTTAATGTAATACCACTTACTTGTATAATCAATTTCCAAATCTGATGACATCATACTAAACATTTAATAATTTATCCCATCCTCACTAATGAAAATTTGATTGACTTCATAATTAGTACCATTTATTATTAACACATCTAATAGGATTATTTGGATATTTAAATTTAGCATCTTGATTTAAATTACATTTGAACCATTGGATACAATCGAATGAATAACAAGGGTAAAATCATCTCCAACCGTTATCATTCCCATAAATTTACCGTTATTATATTCAACATATAAAATTCTTGGATTAATGATTGACTTTCGTGTATCAGGATTCCAAACAGATGGAGTAAATGATTCATAGTTTTTAAAATCATTTGTTTTAAAATAATAAAGCACTCCAGCTGTATAAAATAAATACATGGTCACTCCATCGAAACATATCCATTCAAAAGAATCTATATCAAAGGTTTTATCTGATGATTTCATAAAATTTAAAAATGGTGGAGTAAAATAGACCTCTGATTGTTTTATTTCTTCATTAACAAATGATATATCAGCTTTCTTTGCTAACTCAGTATTAATGAATGAAATAACTTTTTCCTTATCCGCCTTCTTCTCTAACTCATCATTAACATAAGTTTTATCTGCTTTAAGGTCTAAACATCCCGAAACCCATGCTGTATCAGCTTTAACTTTAAAAGTCTCAAATGTCCATTCATGATACCATTCAACCTTTTCTTTAATTTCATTATCTTTTTCATCAACATAAACCAAATTTGCCTTCTTATTTAACTCACTATCCACATATTCCTTATCTGCCTTCTTATTTAACTCACTATCCACATATTCCTTATCTGCTTTCTTCATTATGTCGTTTAGGAAACCTTCTATGAATTCCTCATTTAAATTAAATCTTCCAATCTTCAAAACTTTAGGAAATGCATTTAATGCGTAATATCTCTGTTCTTCTGGTGGAATTGATGTTATATCATCCGTTATTCCTTTAATTTTTGAATTCATAAATAAAATTTCTTTTATATTTGATATCATTGCACCACCTTTGCAAACGAATTCGAAATGGTCATTTTTCAATACTATCTCCAAATCTCCATATTTCAACCTTTGCGTTTGTTCTGCCGTCTTTGAATTATATGCATATGTGGCGTATGTAATGGTCTGAAGGACCTGGGCGCTTTGCGCCTTAAGTTGCTGTGGTTGCTGTTGTTTAATCATTTATTATGATTTAAAAATAAATATTTAATCCGTTATCTCATCAGCTATTTTCTCTATTTGAAATTGCCATAATATTTCATTCATAAATTCTAAATCACAATCAAATAGGTCAGTTATTCTAAATTTAATATTTGATAAATCTTTTGAATGAAGAATAAATGAATTCCCGGATAATTGAAACGGATATGATAAAGAAAATGTGTTTAAGTTGATGGATAAAATGTTTTGTATTGATGGGTAAGAGTTAGGGTCTAATGTTTGATGTGAAAATCTCATTGGGGTATTAACTTTATCACATTTGATTAAAATGAAATTGGAACCAGTGTCAGAATACAAAACATCCCCAACATCTTTTTCAAAATTTAATATCCCCAACAATGAACGAAGATGAGGAGTACAAAATTTAATTTTCAGCGGAAATTTAATAAGGTTATTTATTTCATCAAGTTCAAAAAGTTTATCAGGTTTTGATTTAAAATTTTCTTCATACCATACGATAAATGATTCATTTAAATAACTTAAAATCATGTTAATATCCCATTTCGCTATCACATTATTTATATACATATCATACGTTTTTTCATGGTCATCTTTAATAAATGATATATAATCTGAAGGGTCTAAAAGAATGGGATTAAATTTACCACTCACAGAAACGAGAGTAACATTATAAATTCCGCTAACTGTTAAATTTAATTCACAGTTATTATTCGAAATAATATTGATAATTGACATTTTTATTACGATTAAAAATATGGTAAAGCGTTATTTTCCAGTGATAAATAAAACTAGAATAAGATTACCTCAAGAATTCATAAATTCAACGAATAAGAAATTCATTCATGTTATAAATTTTAGTGTTTTCAGAAAATATGAGTCAGTGTCATATTCATCAACAGGTTATATTTCACTTCATTCAAATTTAGTTCAATCAAACCCATATAATGACCATTTCATAAGATTTTCAGATGGTATTAAAAATGTAATTGATAGATTAAAATATGAACAGATTGACAATATCGAATTTTTGGAATTTTGGTTTAAATATCCCGATGGAAAAAAGATTGAAGTTAAAGATAAAGCGGATACTATAACAAAAACAATTACAATGACCGATCCGGATAGTGGGGAACAAAAAGAAATAAAACAAACGATAGAAACTGGTGAAAGGTCAATTATTATTGATTATGATTCAAAGGATTATTATTCGATAATGTTAATGCTTGAATATTAAATAGCCTTAACAAAGAATTTTTCAAGTGATATTTTATATTCATCAACTATTTTATTATAAATATCATTATATGTTAAATGAAGTTCAGTTGTTGTTCCGTTCTTTGTTATCTTAATTGTGCTAATATCCTTTATAGGATTTATTTTTGCAACTGTTCCGCAGCATGAAACCTCATCATCTATGAAAAATTGAATCTTAACGTCTGAATCTTGAACATCACAAAGAATGGCGATAATGTGAATTAATGATTCATAAGGTAAAATAATTAAACCTGATTGGTCAATTAAATTTATTATTGAATCATAATTATTAATTATTATATCACGGTAAATTTTCATTAATTCAGAATTAATGTCTATTTTATATGGGTTCTCGATGTTTGATGAAAGAGGTGGGGGGTATGTTGGATAAGTGGGAATTTCAACAGGTTCTTTACCGGGTTCAGATAAAATGATTGGGTCTCCATTCTCATGGTTTTCTTCATTCTCCTCATTCTTCGGTAAGTCACGAGTTAATAAATTTGGTTGAGTTGCTGACCTTGTTAATTCGGGGCTAACATTAACTTTAACATTTTGAATAATTCGTGATTTATCATCATTTACGTTATAACCAACCGTAATCTCTGCTTTTGCGTTAGTGTTCTTTTGACTAGTGAAACGTCTTCTCATTTATATTCGAATAAAAAAATATATTTAAACTTTTATTTTGCTGGAACTTTTGAATCTATTATTCCCTGTATTTGTTCATGAAGTTGATTTTTAGCTGTTTCATCGTAATTAATAGACCGAATATATTCATTAATTGCATTCTTATAATCATCTGATTTCTCAAATTTTCTTTTATCCGATTCCTTAACTAAATCATAAGTTAAACCTCGTTGCTGATATAATGGTTTCTTAATTAAATCTTTGAATGCTTGAGATAAAGCACCCGATGCAATTCTTGCTACTATAATTGGTTGGAATTGCTGTTTAAGTTCATCTTTAACATTTGCGAAAACTGGATCGAATAAAGCAACTTTAAAGAATTTCTTAGCTGAAATTTCAGGTCTAATATTTGCATATTGACCATCAAACTGGTTAGAATATTGTGGTAATCCATCCGGTCCCTCTTCAATAGCATTTAATTCTTCATTGAAATAAGAATATGGATTATGACGGTATGAATTAATTGGACCATTTTCACCTTCTCCAATGTATTGTTTAACAGCTTTTCCATTTTCATCAAATTGCATAGGATAACGTTCATTATATGCTTTACGTTTAGGATAATCAGATATAGTTAATTTATAACCATTTATGACTTTAATATTACCTTGACCATCAGTAACGAAAACTTCATTTATACCATCGGGTTTTCCATTTGGACCGTGACGTTTGGCATATGCTTGAGCTTCTGGTAATGTTAAAACGTTTCTCATTTGTTTAACATCTTTTTGAAGACCAGCAACAATATGAACTAATTCTTTCATTCCATCAGGAACTTTCATAGTTCTATTATATGCACCCTTTTTGTTTGTCCCTTGTTTTAATGGAACCTGTAGAAGATTTGCTATTTCTGTCATGTTTAATTATAAATAAAAAATAAAAATTAATTATAAAAAGTTAATCAAATTTAACACTTCCTTTATTTAAATCAACTATTATTTTTCCATGTTCTCCTAATTGCTGATATTGTGTGTAAAGTTCATTAATGCTCATTGGTAAATTCACTTGATAAAGCATAACGTTCAACTGTTGACGACTAAACCCACTGAAAATGAAAAGTGTTGATAGATTTGATTTAATGTTTGTGCTTAATGCTTTGAAGTATTGAACAGCCATGAAGAATGAATGTGTCGACATTGAGTTAATAACTGATTAAAATATGATTTCTCATTTGTTATTAGTTTTGATTTCACTGCATCATCTAGAAAAATGAGTGAATGCAAAAATTCTCTATCAAAATTTGAAATAGAAAGTGTTTCAAATAATTCATCCCGTTGTTTATCAATAATTTTATCCTCTAATCCTTGCTTCTTGATTGTATTATATAATTCTTTATACATTAAAAAGTTTTTTAAATAATCTTCTGCTTCTTCTTGTGATAAATAAATAATTGGAATTTTGATTAAATGCTTTAAAGATTCAAATGTATCATCTGAAGGTGAACCTGAACGGTTGATATAAATTAACACATGTGAATGGGGGGAAGTGTTAGCAATAATGATAATTTGTTTTAATATCGTTAATGTTTTACCTTTATTTTGTTTACCAATTGCTGCAGTGGTTGAATTTAAGTAACATTCAGAATATGGAATTTTCATTAATTTTTCCTTAGATAGAGCATTTCTATTATCACTCAATGCTTCATTAATCATATCATCTACGTATGTATTATATGCTCCTGCTAATTCTTCATAAGGGGTGGATGAATTTAAATCCATTTAATCAAAAATAAATTTATAATTTTAAACATTTCTATTCATCAATATTTCATCATATGAACTTCTATACTGCGGTGGTGTACCTGTTGGATGATATTTCAAACCTTCGTCCGGTGTCCATGTCCAATATGTAGTCCTAGTAAACCAAACCTGAGGAGGATTTGTCACCTTTGAACAGTAAGTGTCATTTTCACCCTGAATGATTGGATAAGCTTTCACTTGTACTGTAACTTGTGAGTTGAAAGTTTCTAATCCATCAAAGAATATACCCGCTCCATCACGTTGAACTGGAATAGTGCATAAGAATGAAGTTTGGTCTTTCCATGTTCTAGCTAATGGTGTGTCATCATCTGCATTCAGTGGTCTAGTTAATGAGTCCTCGTATTCTTCTGTGCATTCATTCACTCCATCTAAATCAGAAGCTTGAAGCATACGTGTAAAGAATATGTCGCCCACTGTGGTCATCGCTTGATCGGGGAAGTTTCTGGAATCTATAGTGACCTGAAGACCTCGAAGCATTGGATTTTCTAAAACTGTTCTTTGCATTGCATTCTTCGGAAATGTTAACACAACATCTGTAACATTATGAAGAGCGTATGAGAAATCTGAGCTAATACCTTCAGGAGTGATGCAACCTCCATTTAGTGAACGAACGTCAATATGTTGAGCTGGAATCATGAATGGATCTTCCTTACTGAATAAACGTGGTATTGCTTTAACTGATTCTTCAATTAAACCGTATCCTGGTGTAATGCATTTATCCTCTAAAACTTCCATCTTTGTGCATGAAATAATAACGTCATCAACTGTTGCGTCAGCAGATGTAGCGGCTAAGCTTGTAATTAATTTGGCAGGAAGTCCGATTTGTTGGAATTTGCGATCATATTTATAAACATGATTCATAATCTTTTCATAATTTTCATCAGTTATCTTTTCATAAACGTAATTTTGTAAATCAGCAACTCTTAACGGGTCAACCTGACAAAATACTAAAGTATCCCTGAAAACATAATATTTAAGAATGATATCACCAAATGATTTAGGATAATCATCGAACGCCTGAAATGCTAACAAATCATTTACCGGAATAATCATATCAAAAGTGACATCAACTTCTTCATTTGCTTTCTTGAAAACTTCTGAAGGGTCAATATATTTACCACATACTGAGTTATCATATTTTTGAACATTATTATATAACGAATGAACAAACTTTTTAACTTTCCTTTCTGATTTTGGTTTATATGTTGCAAATGCGAAAGATTCACGGGCGCAATCCATCTGAAGATAACCGGCATCACCTCTTTCGGTTTCTACTTCTAATTGTTTAAAGCTTTGATTTGATGATTTGTAACCAACGAATAAACGCATGCATTTAAAAGCGGCATCACATGTGAAAGCTTTATTTGAAACTAGAGTTGCTTTAACTTTGCGTTTAATATATGTGTCACCTAATTGGTTCACATCATGAGCTGGATTTGTAATTCTTAAATGAGTTTGTTTATCATCAAAATATGGAGCATCAGAGTCATAGCATGAACTTTCAAGTTCTCTATAATATCTTCTACCATCATTCTTTGCGAATATTTCATTTATCTTTTCGAATGAATGAAATACATTTCCATTAATCGGTTTGGTGTTTGGTACTAAATAGTTAGTCGTCATTTATTAATAAATAAAAAATCAAAATTAAAAGATGAAAATGAATTTTTAATTTTAATGAAATAATCAACTATGGCTGCGGGTATATTTAAGAAACTGTGGGATAGAGTAAAAAGAGGGGCGAGTAAAGTTTGGGAAACATTGAAGAAGGGAGCAAATTGGATATTTAAGAATAAAGAAGCAATTAGTGACGTTGCTGAATCAATAACACCAAAAGCTGCCCCAATAAGAGAAATTTTAAATAAAGGAGAAAAAGTTTATCAAAGACTACAACCGATACTAAGATAAAAATAATTTTAAAATAATTTATTTTTTTATCTCACTATCTACCTCCTATTTTATTAAGTATTCCTTCAGCAATTCCACCAACTGCGTTACCTGCTTGTGCTCCCATCGCCGGATTACCTGCTTTAGTACCTAATACCCCACCTATGATAGTTCCTGCCGTTTTCGCTACTGGTGCCAAAAAGTTTGCAACGGGTTTAATAATCTTTTTATAAACCCAACCCGCAGCTTTCTTAATTCCATCCCATAATTTTTTAAAGAATCCTGCCGCCATTTCTGATTTAATATTAATTAAAAAAATATATTTCATCACTTATATTCTAATTTTTATTTAATGATAAATGAAACCGATTTTAAAAATAAATGAAACAGAGGAGGAAGAAATAAATGAAAGTGAAAATGTTCAACAAAAAATAAACGTTGTTAAACCAATTACTGAAATAAAAATTTTTTCATCTGTTGAAGAATTTAATGACTATTATGCTAATAATAAAAAATTATTTGAAGAATTGACAACGTGTAAATTGAATAAAATGTTTAAAGTTGATGGATTCAAAACTTCAAAAATAAAAGGGGTGGTTAGTTTGAAATCTATTCCTCAATCAAGAATCACCTCATTAATGAAAATTGATGATTTAACAAAAAGAATAGAAGAGATTGAAGAAAGAATGAATCAAATAATTGATTTCATAAATTCAAATAATCATTAGTTTCTTAAAGTTCAATGTTGAACTCATCAAATTCATCTTCATCATTACCATTACCTTTAGCGAGTTTATTTACTCTTTCAACTTTATCTTTTGATAGTCTTTCGTTTAATTTTTTCTGAAGTTTTTCGTTACCAAGTTCTAAAATTTTACATGGATGATATTTAAACCTGTTAAATTCTTTTTCCTCAGTTTTAATCATTAATCTACAAAGAACTTTAGTGAGGTGGTTTTGTTGTTTAAACCATTTATCCTTAATATTTGTTATAAATTCAATATCCGGAATTAATTCCCAAATTTTTGAATTTTCGATTAATTTACCATCAAATGCAAAAGCAATAGGTTTAATATTAAACTTACCTTTATAAAATAAACTTTGTACGCAATCATCAAAATAAACGTCTACTTGTTTAACCTGGGTGAGAATTGGTGAAAGTTTATCCATTAATTGATTCACAGTCACGAATTTTGAGCTGTTCATTTCATACAAAATAAAAAAATAAATTATTCAAAAAATGTAAGACATGAATTTTTAAAGTTTATTTTTTAAAAAAATTTTATTTTTTATTTCATTATGTATGGGCTGAGTGTAAATGTCTTACAATTTTGAAAATTTTTTAAATCTTGATTTATTCAAAAACGTAAGAATAAAAACCGTAAGAATCATACATTTTTTACTTCATATGTTAAAAAAATGATACAAAATCGCTCGATATTGTATGAATTCTTACGTTTACAAAAAAAGTCACAAAACCCATCCTATCCTACTACTATCAAGAATATTCTATTCAAAAGTTATTGCCCATATTGTAATTCAACTCCGCTGTTTTGCTGATAATATAGAATGATTCAAACATTCAAAATTAGTACTTGAAATTAATTTTAATTTTGAATTATAGGAAGGAAGTTCAATATGGTGTTACCCCCTTTCATTTTTAAAATTTAATTCGGGAGTCTTTTTGGCTCTAAACCAAGTTCAAATTAATTGCTTTTAGAAAACATGTTCATTGTGAAGAAGTTACAAATAGTATTTGGCGTCTTTATTATGAAGGAATTGATCCTCCTTCTTCAGTCATTACAGGTGAAAACCAACAAGTTCCTACAACATCGAGCAAATGCTTTGCATACATCTGTAAATTTATCAACTTACAAGATAGAGCAGTTAAATTCGAAAATACAAAAGATTACTCGATTTTACTTTGCGAAAACGTTTTTTCAAAAGGTCCAGGTACAGTATATATTGAAAATTCTAATAATACTGCCATTATTATTGATAAATTCTGTTCATTTGAAAGTAAATCTACTGTATATGGCCAATTTCTTCATTTCAAAGGTAAAATCAACAGTACAATCCTCCAAGGATCAATTTGTAATGGAGGATATAGTTCAGTAGTATGTATGATTTACCAAAATCAAGGTTTTGGATCACTTTCAAAAACAAACATTTCTAATTGTATTTCATATCAAAAAACAGGTTTTGAATATGACGAAGTTGAATCAACAGTAAATGTTTCATTTTGTAATTTTGAGAATTTAAAAGCAACTGACGGATTGATTACTTGGTTTGATGAATGTCCAGGAAGAATTGACCGATGTAATTATATAAATAATTCTCAAAATCATAAAGATTGGGGAATTGTTTGTGTTTTTGGTTATAGACTTGATATTTTCGATTCATCTTTCCAAAACAATCCTCAGATTAACAGAGGAAAATTATTTGAAACAAATTGGGATGGGCATATTTATATACATCAATGTAGTATTGATGATTTATCAACTGATGGAACAGTTGATACATCAGAAAGAGGAGAAGTTTCATTTAAGAATAATTTGACATTCATTGGATTACGTCCATGTGAAGGAAATCTTGAAATAGTATTATTATTTGTTCCAAAGAAAGAAAATAAAATTTGTTCATTTTGTCCATCAATGAATTTTCTTTTTGGTAAATATCATATTTCTATTTTGTTTATTAGTACTTCATAAAAATTAATAATTTTCCATATCTTCTGCATTTTTTAAACAAATAACGAGAAAAATATAGAAATAATAATGATATCAATTCGATCATAGTCAATGGTAACTTCATGTATAATGTTGTAAACCAAATAGAAATATTGTAAAAATTATTAAATTCTGTTTATAGTAGTCTTGGGAATTAATTCTAAATTAAAGGGATGATTTTGAAAGTCTGGCGTAGTTTGTATTTTAGAGATAAATCCAAAAATATCAATTCTTTCATAGGAGAAAAATATCTTCGGGTGTTAAGTTGTAAACTAAGGCAGTGATCTTTTAACACATTATAATAAACTTTAAAATATTAAAAAAAATATTATGTTTTTAATCATACTCATTTTCATATGCACAAAATGATGACATTGGATCAACAATACCTTCATAAACTGTTTGATTGTCAATCATATCAACTTCGAAGTCTTTGCAGAACTTGTTGATCATTTCTGTGCAATCATCCAGATCGGATTTGATTTTATCGATTTCGTCACCGGATTCAAATTCAATCAAAAGTTCGTTCACTGCTCTTCGATGTTGTTTAAGTGCTTTAACAAGACATTCGGAGAACTTAGAAACGTTTTCTTCAAGAAGTTCTGGATACTTTTGTTTGATAAAACTCAAACAGTCACGTGCACAGTTAGGATGTTGCAATGTTGTATAAAGCATTTCTTTGTATCGACAAAGATCTTTTCCGAAAATAACCATTGGTGAATCCTTGAATGCACCAATGGGCATAGAAAGATATGGATCGAAGTCTTTCACAAGTTGATCAAGAGATGTGAATGCTCGGTTCAATGTATTAACACATAATTCTTTAACACGAACTTCCTGGATCTCGATCTTCTTGATAGAAACACCTTGATGATAAAATGGTAATTTTTCTGATGTTTCGATGTAAAGAGTTTTAATAGGATTCTTCAGTTCTTCAGATGATTTCTGTGATTGTTTATTGATAGAAACAACTGATCGGAACTTATCCCATGAATGAGGAGCTTCATCACCTTCGATTTTATCATCCGATGGCTCTAATTGGATCAAACAAATACCATCACCTTTGCATTCCTCATGATGATCGCAATAATCTGTTGGACAAACAATTCCTTCGCGATTCTTCAGTTGTTGAACAAAATGGATTGTTTCCGTCTTCTTGCAGCAGTATATTCGTTGATCTTTCTTGCCGCCTTGTCTTCGTTCACCATGAAGAATGACAATGGAACACTGACACCAACTGTGTTTCCTGTAGAAATACTAGACAAATAATTGGACAATTTAGAACAGATTTCTTTAGACCGGCCGTAATCGCGGTTCTGATAAAGAACACGTAATGCCATTGATGACAAACCGCGCAATGTATAATATAACTGTGCTTCTTCGCATAACCAAACAGATGAATTCAAATATTCAATCAAAAGATTTTCATTAAAATCAGACAACAAAATTTCGGCATCGGCATTCCTGCATCAACTTTAACTTTAGTTTCGACTTGAACTGAAGGAATGAAGAAGAATTCTTGATATGTTCTAGATCGGCCGTAATCATAGACATTGTTTGCCGTTCTGATTGGTTGTGTCGTTGATAAATGGAAACCGGGTGGTTTAGGCAATCGTTCGTTCTTCTTTTTATTTTCGAGTTTTTCATGTTTAGAACGATGTTCAACAACCGTAGCAATTAAACATGTACAATGTAATTGTGAAACAAACGCTGAGATATAATCACCGGATTCGATATTGATACGAACTAATTCACTCAACCACTTTAAGCGCATGTTTGGAAAGTCCATGTTTTCATCAGCCAATGACATTAATTGTTGACAACGAATGGACAATGCTTGTTTTGATGATTTCTGTTTTTCAACAATATCTGCAATGGATAAAGCAGAATCCATTCGATCACTAACTTTCTTTTTAAGTGATTTATTGTCTGGTGTAAGTTCTTTAATTATCAAAATATATTCTTTAAACATAGGAATCATTGAAACTTTGTTTTCTAAAAGAATTGTTGCGTATTCATCAATGAATGAAAGTGTGGAAACATTAACTTGTTCATATCGATTGTAATCTTGTTTGAAACTGTTAATAATCAATGCGGTACTCAATGCACGTGATTTTGCTTGTTTGTACATAATTAATTTAGTAGACATGATGATGAAATTACGTTCTAATGGATATGATTCGAATAATGAATCACAAAGTAAATACAAATACTTGTAGTTATCTGTTGGTTGGTATCGACACAACAAAACTTCAATTAACTGGATGACTTCGTTCATGCAAACACCTAATTCTGATTTGACGTCAAACAAAAATTTGATGTAAATATGTGTCAGCAAATCAAGAAGATTCAAGTTAATTTGTGGACATTCATATGTTGGTTTGATGACATCCAATGTGTCAATGATGATTTTTCCGGTCAATTTAAGGAATGAAATGAAATGACACTTGAATGAGATAGATAATGAATGGAAGAATGATAATAACTGCTTCTGTTCACTGTTTTGATTAAGAATAAAACAAATGGAATCAATGCAATTTGCATTCGTTTGTTAGACATAAATAATGGGGATTCAAAATGATTAGAACATAAATCAATAAAAGGGAATAATACAAATGCGATTCGTTGTCGAATACTATAACAAATCTCATCTAAGTTAGATAACAATCGAGCTAAAAAGCCTGCACAAAGTGCAAATGTGTCGGGATCACGACCGCCAAAACATTGTTGTGTCGACAACAAAAATTGTGATGTAAGTTTAGAATAAGGAGAATACATAGCGTTCGTTGATAATGGTTTCATGTTGTTAGTCATGTTGATCAAGAAGTGCTTAGAAAGAGATAATGGAGATAAGAAAATCCATTGAACTCGTGTAGCAGACATTGGATGTGCAATTATGGGTCTGACCTTAGATATAGTTCGAAGGAATGTGTAAACGAATCGTACGATTTCTTCATTTCCAAGATCTGAAAGATTATGGAAGAAGAAGAGTCCCAATGACTCTGTAATGGAATTGCAATCAATATCCTTAGTCAATAAGAAGCAAATCAAGTCAAGAAGTGAGTTGTTAATTGTAATTAAGTCTTGAGCTGTTGATTGAAGTTTGCCATCGGAGAAAACAATCTGCATAATGTCAAGAATAAGTGGTAAAGATGTTGAAAAGTCTGGAATGATTGTTGTTTCGATCTTTCCTTCAATGATTTCATGACAAAATGCTTTAATCGCTTCCGGATAGAATGTTGGGAAGTCATCACCAATTGTTTGTGGATCGAAATGATTGAACAACCACTTTCGAAGTGATGTTCTACCGCCATCGCCAAATGTGATCAATAATTGAACCAATGTTGGGAGAACTTTAGAATCGCGCTTCTTAATAATTCGGCAGAAAAGAGGGATGATGTAAAGATCAGCATATGACTCGTCAATTCCAGACAAACTTGGAATATCGAAATTATCAGTCAATGCGGTAGCCGTGTTTTGAGGAGGGAAGTAGAATGGAGGGATAGTGATCTGTAATGACAAACCTTCTGATTTCTTTGGAGTTTGCAGAGTTACGTTGGCATCTTTAGAAACTTTGCCTGCTTCTGAGAAAAGCTCGACTTCTACAGATGTATTGTTATTACCTGAGATGCAACTTAATGGAATAACTGCTGTATCGATCGCTTTCTCTTTGATCTTAGAATTTTCTTCAACATGATAAAATTGAATCAGGAAATGACACTTTAAGATGTTCTCTGTAGGGACGATCGGTATGAAATCTGGGAATGCGTGTTTTGGATTGCCATTGAACATCGGAGAAACATAAAAATCTGTAAGACCTGTGCAATTCTTGTTTATGATTATTTTGAGAGTCTATAATTTTTTGTAGTTTGGTTTCTCACATACGCAAGCTTTGAAGTAAACTTTTCCTGATTTAAGATTCAACGTAGTCCAAATATCGCGAATTGTGATGATTGGATAAAACATTTTGATACATACTTATAAGATTGAGTTAGCTGATTTGATATAATCTCCTATTAAATGTAAGCTCAATTTGATTCGTAAAGATTCACGCCTTATGAACATAAGTATCTTAACATTCTCTCTTTGCTTCGTTAATATAGATATTTTCATCATCTGAATAATAAAATTATTCCTTATGATCTAAGATAAACTCAATTTTTTTTTTTTCTTTGATCCGAATTCCACTTTTACGAGACGATATCGTAAATTCCTTTAAAATCTGAATCTGAATCTGAAAAATATTTATAAAAGCATTCTTCATTATGATTTCATTAATTTATAGATTGTAGTTTTCAATTATAACGGCGCCTTCAGAATTTTGATATAATCACGTATTTTAAATTTTTTGATGCTTCACCTACTATTTCATCATTCGTCATCGATCGAAGAAAATTATACACGGATACTGCATTCAATAAATCCGTCTCGGGGTATGCATAAACAAAAAATTAAATCAACAAATAAAATGAATGAAGCAAGAGATATCAGACAAATTGATGCTGTATTGCCTCCATATGTATCTGATGATGAATTAACTCTTCAATTTACAAACGATGAAGTAAAAACAATTCAAATTAGGGCTTGGTCTTCATATATAACAATTGCTGTATTCAGAAATGCAAATATGTTTATGCTCGAAAATGGAGAACCTTTGAAGCCTGTTTATTCATTAATAAATGAAAATGAACATGAATATGAAAAATCAATTTTTCTTAGAATAAAAGGTCGCCAGCCAAATTTAGTTCTTCAATATAATGGTATTTCAGAACGTTATTCATCTGATATGCATGTAAGTGTAGTTATCAATGTTAAAGATTTTACTTATGAATTGCCACAATTAACAAACTCACATTTAATAATTGCTTATGCAAATAAACCAACACATTATGTAAAAAGAATTAGTCAATCAAGTTATGGTTACTATCAAGGAAATCTATATTTTACTGATATCCATGAAAATTATGGGACTTGTGTTCATATTGATATGGAAAAAAGTGTTGAATATGAAATATCAGGAATATTTGATGTTGATGGTTGTCTTCCTGCATTTAAAGATGCTAAAAAAGTTGAAGTCATTTTTTCAGATGAACTAAAAACTTAAAATTGATTCAACACCGATAAAAGTCATTTGTATGACAAAATGCGAACAGATTGTTGTTATGTCAAATGTTGCAGGAATCAAACGCGAAGATAATTACACAGATGATTCATCGATTCTTTCATCAACAAATGGACCACAAAATATATTAGTTTTCTTCATAAAGAAATCATTTTGGTCTTCCAAATATAATTATTCAGTTAACACAATGTCTGGTCAACAATCAGCATATTATTTTGAGTCTTCTAATACAAATCAATATATTCTCTTCTTATTCACCGTTTTCAGTGAAAGTAAGATATTATATAGGACCACAAAGTAAGTCTAGGAGTCATATTTATTGTAAAAATAATAACAATGAATTATTACTATCAGAAGATTTAAAGGAATCAGAGATTTATTCATGTAGTCATACAAACTATATTAACATTTTATTAATTGACGGAAGGATCGAACTTTCTGATTTTAAATTTGATGATCCAAAGATATCAAATGAAGGCTATCCTCAGTATGATAATGGAAATTTGAAGCCATTATGGTTACCAAAAACACAAACATCGAATGAAACTTCAGGTACTGATAATCAGAAGAATGTTTCTAGTAATAAAGCTCCAGCAGGTGCAATTTCTGGAATCGTTATTGGTATTATTATTGAAATTGCAATATTTATTATTGCATTTATTGTTATCCGAAAATACAAATCATCAACAACAAATACTGATGTAGGTGAAGAAGTTTAAATTTTCTTATTGAATAAAAATTTACATTTGATTTTTCTATATGAACTTCTATAAAAAATATATTGTCTTACAGAAATCTCCAAATTTAAACCATTTACTATAGTTTGATCGTGCAAAACCTATATTCTTAATATAAATTCACTCCCATTTCACTTTATCAAGAATATTCTATTCAAAAGTTATTGCCATATTGTAATTCAACTCCGCTGTTTTGCTGATAATATAGAATGATTCAAACATTCAAAATTAGTACTTGAAATTAATTTTAATTTTGAATTATAGGAAGGAAGTTCAATATGGTGTTACCCCCTTTCATTTTTAAAATTTAATTCGGGAGTCTTTTTGCTCTAAACCAAGTTCAAATTAATTGCTTTTAGAAAACATGTTCATTGTGAAGAAGTTACAAATAGTATTTGGCGTCTTTATTATGAAGGAATTGATCCTCCTTCTTCAGTCATTACAGGTGAAGTTCAACAAGTCACTGCAACAGAAGACAAATGCTTTGCATACATCTGTAAATTTATCAACTTACAAGATAGAGCAGTTAAATTCGAAAATACAAATGATTACTCGATTTTACTTTGCGAAAACGTTTTTTCAAAAGGTCCAGGTACAGTATATATTGAAAATTCTAATAATACTGCCATTATTATTGATAAATTCTGTTCATTTGAAAGTAAATCTACTGTATATGGCCAATTTCTTCTTTTCAAAGGTAAAATCAACAGTACAATCCTCCAAGGATCAATTTGTAATGGAGGAAATAGTTTAGGAGCATGTATGATTTCCCAGCAATATGGTTTTGGATCACTTTCAAAAACAAACATTTCTAACTGTATTTCATATCAAAATGCAGGTTTTGAATATTGGCAAATTAAATCAACAGTAAATGTTTCATTTTGTAATTTTGAGAATTTAAACGCAACTGACGGATTGATTACTATGTTTTATAAATGTCCAGGAAGAATTGACCGATGTAATTATATAAATAATTCTCAAAATAATAAAAATTGTGGAATTGTTTATGTTTCATATAATAGACTTGATATTTTCGATTCATCTTTCCAAAACAATCCTCAGATTAACAAAGGAAAATTATTTGAAGCATTTGGTGGACAGATTTATATCTATCGATGTAGTATTGATTCTTATTCATCTTATGGATTTGTTGATACATCAGAAAAAGGAGAAGTTTCATTTAAGAATATATTAAAGTTCATTGATTTAAGTCCATGCGAAGGAAATCTTGAAATATTATTATTTGAACAAAAGAAAGAAAATAAAATTATTTCATTATGTCCATCAATGAATTTTCTTTTTGGTAAGTATCATATTTCTATTTTGTTCATTACTAAACGATAAAAATTAATAATTTTTCATATCTTCTGCATTTTTTAAACAAATAACGAGAAAAATATAGAAATAATAATGATATCAATTCGATCATAGTCAATGGTAACTTCATGTATAATGTTGTAAACCAAATAGAAATATTGTAAAAATTATTAAATTCTGTTTATAGTAGTCTTGGGAATTAATTCTAAATTAAAGGGATGATTTTGAAAGTCTGGCGTAGTTTGTATTTTAGAGATAAATCCAAAAATATCAATTCTTTCATAGGAGAAAAATATCTTCGGGTGTTAAGTTGTAAACTAAGGCAGTGATCTTTTAACACATTATAATAAACTTTAAAATATTAAAAAAAATATTATGTTTTTAATCATACTCATTTTCATATGCACAAAATGATGACATTGGATCAACAATACCTTCATAAACTGTTTGATCGTCAATCATATCAACTTCGAAGTCTTTGCAGAACTTGTTGATCATTTCTGTGCAATCATCCAGATCGGATTTGATTTTATCGATTTCGTCACCGGATTCAAATTCAATCAAAAGTTCGTTCACTGCTCTTCGATGTTGTTTAAGTGCTTTAACAAGACATTCGGAGAACTTAGAAACGTTTTCTTCAAGAAGTTCTGGATACTTTTGTTTGATAAAACTCAAACAGTCACGTGCACAGTTAGGATGTTGCAATGTTGTATAAAGCATTTCTTTGTATCGACAAAGATCTTTTCCGAAAATAACCATTGGTGAATCCTTGAATGCACCAATGGGCATAGAAAGATATGGATCGAAGTCTTTCACAAGTTGATCAAGAGATGTGAATGCTCGGTTCAATGTATTAACACATAATTCTTTAACACGAACTTCCTGGATCTCGATCTTCTTGATAGAAACACCTTGATGATAAAATGGTAATTTTTCTGATGTTTCGATGTAAAGAGTTTTAATAGGATTCTTCAGTTCTTCAGATGATTTCTGTGATTGTTTATTGATAGAAACAACTGATCGGAACTTATCCCATGAATGAGGAGCTTCATCACCTTCGATTTTATCATCCGATGGCTCTAATTGGATCAAACAAATACCATCACCTTTGCATTCCTCATGATGATCGCAATAATCTGTTGGACAAACAATTCCTTCGCGATTCTTCAGTTGTTGAACAAAATGGATTGTTTCCGTCTTCTTGCAGCAGTATATTCGTTGATCTTTCTTGCCGCCTTGTCTTCTTTCTACCATGAAGAATGACAATGGAATACTGACACCAACTGTGTTTCCTGTAGAAATACTAGACAAATAATTGGACAATTTAGAACAGATTTCTTTAGACCGGCCGTAATCGCGGTTCTGATAAAGAACACGTAATGCCATTGATGACAAACCACGTAATGTATAATATAACTGTGCTTCTTCGCATAACCAAACAGATGAATTCAAATATTCAATCAAAAGATTTTCATTAAAATCAGACAACAAAATTTCGGCATCGGCATTCCTGCATCAACTTTAACTTTAGTTTCGACTTGAACTGAAGGAATGAAGAAGAATTCTTGATATGTTCTAGATCGGCCGTAATCATAGACATTGTTTGCCGTTCCGATTGGTTGTGTCGTTGATAAATGGAAACCGGGTGGTTTAGGCAATCGTTCGTTCTTCTTTTTATTTTCGAGTTTTTCATGTTTAGAACGATGTTCAACAACCGTAGCAATTAAACATGTACAATGTAATTGTGAAACAAACGCTGAGATATAATCACCGGATTCGATATTGATACGAACTAATTCACTCAACCACTTTAAGCGCATGTTTGGAAAGTCCATGTTTTCATCAGCCAATGACATTAATTGTTGACAACGAACGGACAATGCTTGTTTTGATGATTTCTGTTTTTCAACAATATCTGCAATGGATAAAGCAGAATCCATTCGATCACTAACTTTCTTTTTAAGTGATTTATTGTCTGGTGTAAGTTCTTTAATTATCAAAATATATTCTTTAAACATAGGAATCATTGAAACTTTGTTTTCTAAAAGAATTGTTGCGTATTCATCAATGAATGAAAGTGTGGAAACATTAACTTGTTCATATCGATTGTAATCTTGTTTGAAACTGTTAATAATCAATGCGGTACTCAATGCACGTGATTTTGCTTGTTTGTACATAATTAATTTAGTAGACATGATGATGAAATTACGTTCTAATGGATATGATTCGAATAATGAATCACAAAGTAAATACAAATACTTGTAGTTATCTGTTGGTTGGTATCGACACAACAAAACTTCAATTAACTGGATGACTTCGTTCATGCAAACACCTAATTCTGATTTGACGTCAAACAAAAATTTGATGTAAATATGTGTCAGCAAATCAAGAAGATTCAAGTTAATTTGTGGACATTCATATGTTGGTTTGATGACATCCAATGTGTCAATGATGATTTTTCCGGTCAATTTAAGGAATGAAATGAAATGACACTTGAATGAGATAGATAATGAATGGAAGAATGATAATAACTGCTTCTGTTCACTGTTCTTGATTAAGAATAAAACAAATGGAATCAATGCAATTTGCATTCGTTTGTTAGACATAAATAATGGAGATTCAAAATGATTAGAACATAAATCAATAAAAGGGAATAATACAAATGCGATTCGTTGTCGAATACTATAACAAATCTCATCTAAGTTAGATAACAATCGAGCTAAAAAGCCTGCACAAAGTGCAAATGTGTCGGGATCACGACCGCCAAAACATTGTTGTGTCGACAACAAAAATTGTGATGTAAGTTTCGAATAAGGAGAATACATAGCGTTCGTTGATAATGGTTTCATGTTGTTAGTCATGTTGATCAAGAAGTGCTTAGAAAGAGATAATGGAGATAAGAAAATCCATTGAACTCGTGTAGCTGACATTGGATGTGCAATTATGGGTCTGACCTTAGATATAGTTCGAAGGAATGTGTAAACGAATCGTACGATTTCTTCATTTCCAAGATCTGAAAGATTATGGAAGAAGAAGAGTCCCAATGACTCTGTAATGGAATTGCAATCAATATCCTAGTCAATAAGAAGCAAATCAAGTCAAGAAGTGAGTTGTTAATTGTAATTAAGTCTTGAGCTGTTGATTGAAGTTTGCCATCGGAGAAAACAATCTGCATAATGTCAAGAATAAGTGGTAAAGATGTTGAAAAGTCTGGAATGATTGTTGTTTCGATCTTTCCTTCAATGATTTCATGACAAAATGCTTTAATCGCTTCCGGATAGAATGTTGGGAAGTCATCACCAATTGTTTGTGGATCGAAATGATTGAACAACCACTTTCGAAGTGATGTTCTACCGCCATCGCCAAATGTGATCAATAATTGAACCAATGTTGGGAGAACTTTAGAATCGCGCTTCTTAATAATCGGCAGAAAAGAGGGATGATGTAAAGATCAGCATATGACTCGTCAATTCCAGACAAACTTGGAATATCGAAATTATCAGTCAATGCGTAGCCATGTTTTGAGGAGGGAAGTAGAATGGAGGGATAGTGATCTGTAATGACAAACCTTCTGATTTCTTTGGAGTTTGCAGAGTTACGTTGGCATCTTTAGAAACTTTGCCTGCTTCTGAGAAAAGCTCGACTTCTACAGATGTATTGTTATTACCTGAGATGCAACTTAATGGAATAACTGCTGTATCGATCGCTTTCTCTTTGATCTTAGAATTTTCTTCAACATGATAAAATTGAATCAGGAAATGACACTTTAAGATGTTCTCTGTAGGGACGATCGGTATGAAATCTGGGAATGCGTGTTTTGGATTGCCATTGAACATCGGAGAAACATAAAAATCTGTAAGACCTGTGCAATTCTTGTTTATGATTATTTTGAGAGTCTATAATTTTTTGTAGTTTGGTTTCTCACATACGCAAGCTTTGAAGTAAACTTTTCCTGATTTAAGATTCAACGTAGTCCAAATATCGCGAATTGTGATGATTGGATAAAACATTTTGATACATACTTATAAGATTGAGTTAGCTGATTTGATATAATCTCCTATTAAATGTAAGCTCAATTTGATTCGTAAAGATTCACGCCTTATGAACATAAGTATCTTAACATTCTCTCTTTGCTTCGTTAATATAGATATTTTCATCATCTGAATAATAAAATTATTCCTTATGATCTAAGATAAACTCAATTGTTTTTTTTTTTTCTTTGATCCGAATTCCACTTTTACGAGACGATATCGTAAATTCCTTTAAAATCTGAATCTGAAAAATATTTATAAAAGCATTCTTCATTATAATTTCATTAATTTATAGATTGTAGTTTTCAATTATAACGGCGCCTTCAGAATTTTGATATAATCACGTATTTTAAATTTTTTGATGCTTCACCTACTATTTCATCATTCGTCATCGATCGAAGAAAATTATACACGGATACTGCATTCAATAAATCCGTCTCGGGGTATGCATAAACAAAAAATTAAATCAACAAATAAAATGAATGAAGCAAGAGATATCAGACAAATTGATGCTGTATTGCCTCCATGTGTATCTGATGATGAATTAACTCTTCAATTTACAAATGATGAAGTAAAAACAATTCAAATTAGGGCTTGATGTTCATATATAACAATTGCTGTATTCAGAAATGCAAATATGTTTATGCTCGAAAATGGAGAACCTTTGAAGCCTGTTTATTCATTAATAAATGAAAATGAACATGAATATGAAAAATCAATTTTACTTAGAATAAAAGGTCGCCAGCCAAATTTAGTTCTTCAATATAATGGAATTTCAGAACGTTATTCATCTGATATGCATGTAAGTGTAGTTATCAATGTTAAAGATTTTACTTATGAATTGCCACAATTAACAAACTCACATTTAATAATTGCTTATGCAAATAAACCAACACATTATGTAAAAAGAATTAGTCAATCAAGTTATGGTTACTATCAAGGAAATCTATATTTTACTGATATCCATGAAAATTATGGGACTTGTGTTCATATTGATATGGAAAAAAGTGTTGAATATGAAATATCAGGAATATTTGATGTTGATGGTTGTCTTCCTGCATTTAAAGATGCTAAAAAAGTTGAAGTCATTTTTTCAGATGAACTAAAAACACTTAAAATTGATTCAACACCGATAAAAGTCATTTGTATGACAAAATGCGAACAGATTGTTGTTATGTCAAATGTTGCAGGAATCAAACGCGAAGATAATTATACAGATGATTCATCGATTCTTTCATCAACAAATGGACCACAAAATATATTAGTTTTCTTCATAAAGAAATCATTTTGGTCTTCCAAATATAATTATTCAGTTAACACAATGTCTGGTCAACAATCAGCATATTATTTTGAGTCTTCTAATACAAATCAATATATCTACTCTTATTCACCGTTTTCAGTGAATGTGAGATACCCTACGTTTCCAACTTCTGGAAAACGGTTTTTCACCCTTATGATCAGTTTCAGACACTTTGGGAGTCTCCCAAACTTTGATATTTTGCATTATGATAGAGAAACGTGTCTAGTTTAACGCACAGTTGTTTTAAAGGCAAATGATGATATCACATGAAATTATCAAATTATCAAATTTTGAAGTACCAGTCCAAAGGGTTAATTAGATCCTACACAGATGTGCGATAGTGAAACATATGTGTTCTTGATTTGAGAAGTCCTACTGATAGAGGTATGAATCTCACAGCTTTGTGTGAGTGTGTCTGACACTTGTATAGAGTGGAATATGCGCCGACATATATTATATAATAAGATGTAGTTGATAATTATGAAAAAATAGAATTCGATGCGAATGATATTGAAAGTTGTTTTTTAATTTGATATTTTTCTTATATGTGTTAATTAGTAAATGGCTTGTTTGTTGTGATAGTACTGTGAAAAATGAAAGGTATTTTAAATTAAAAAATTGAGATTTTGAGATATCTCTAGAATTAAGAATTTATTATGTATTTGACTTTTATATAACTATGTGTAAAGGATCTCGTTGTCTATATGCTTTAAATAAAATTAAATAAAATGAGATAAAAAATTAAAATGGACAAGAAGATATATGGAAATGTAATTTGTATTGTGTTGGTGGTTGGCAAAATGATTTTAATACAGATTTAAGGATTTGGAATGGATTTGAAATTAAATGATTTTAATTCAAGGAGTAATAAGATTTTGAACTGGTTTTTATTTTGTGAATGTAAACTCCTTCCATAGGATATGTATTAGAAAGATCAATGTCAAACTTTTTGAAAGAATTGTTTTTTTGTTGAGCGATTTTCTCATATTTAATAATATATTTAAGTTGGCATATCTTACGCCCTTCCAAAAATATGTATTAGAAAGATGACTTATAATTTCATAAATTATTTTGTCCCGACGGTTTGAGCGGTTATCAGAATGGTTGCTTACACAATGCGTCAGCAAAATGTCGGTTGGGGTGCCATTCTTGGCCTCCTGAGTACTCACCAAGATACCCCCAGCTCCCGCAAAACACCACCCTTAGGTGCGCATTACCTGACGGCATTATTTTGCAATTATTTCAAATTTTTTAGATGTCTTTTGTTAAAGTTTGTTAACTAAAGACTTGAAAACAGCTTACCGCTTCAAGCTGCTCTCTTCCCGGTTCCTCTGCCGCAATCTTATGTCTGATTGTGCGCAAAGCTCTCCTCCTTGTGAACCATGGCTGATAGAAAGAACTGAAAGACAGGATAGGAGGAACATGCCGGTTCAAGTTAACTTGCAATATGCTTCTGATTAGTGATTTTAGATGAAAGATTAGCGAAATCGCATTTAATTTGGATAGAAGGATTCAATTTTATGAAGCAGGCTCGTAGACAATATGCAGGAATAGCACAATCTTTTGCAATCACAACGCGATTGCAAAACTTCGACCGACAAGAGTGTATTGTGCACTCTTGTCGGTCTGCATGTCTCATTCTGGGAGACATTGTCACTGCATGTCTCCCAAAATGAGACACTCTTCCGCATTCATAACTTGAATGCGGAAGTTTGACCGACAAGAGTGTATTATGCACTCTTGTCGATCTAAATGTATCTTACAATCAAAGACACTTTCATACAATCTTTTCGAAGTTAAAAAAAAATTTAATTATTTCTTTCTTTTGTTTATTAAATCCCCTTACTCACGTACTAATCTCTTTTAGAGACTCTATCGAGCTATCCCCAGATATAAACCTGTGACAATAATACGTATTTACTCTCTTCATATTCTGATCTCATGACACATTATCGCAAAAACTATAATTATACAACACATCTCATAAAGTCTCATTTTAGCCCTATCTAAGCGTTCAAAACATATTTTCCACACGTAATCTGATTCTTCTGGCTCCGCTGATTCGATTTCTGCTGTCAGATCGTGAAAATATGCATCACATAAAGAGATAAACACAACTCAAAATTATTGCTTTTTTTTCAAATTGTCTATTCATCCATCTTTACATATTTATTATCTCCTCCGTTTCCCCTCGCAAATTCTTTTAATTTTCTGAATAATACGTATAATAAAATGAATATCTCAAAAACTAAAACACAAAATTAATGTTGGAAAATGACTAGATATAATCTGAACTTTTGAATTCATACATTTTTGGAAAAAAATTGAATTTTCAAAAAAAGAGCTTATTTAGGTATGAACCTGAAGAGAAATTTTAAGGAAAATATTAAGTTGTGCAATTTGCATTTATCTCTTTATGTGATGCATATTTTCACGATCTGACAGCAGAAATCGAATCAGCGGAGCCAGAAGAATCAGATTACGTGTGGAAAATATGTTTTGAACGCTTAGATAGGGCTAAAATGAGACTTTATGAGATGTGTTGTATAATTATAGTTTTTGCGATAATGTGTCATGAGATCAGAATATGAAGAGAGTAAATACGTATTATTGTCACAGGTTTATATCTGGGGATAGCTCGATAGAGTCTCTAAAAGAGATTAGTACGTGAGTAAGGGGATTTAATAAACAAAAGAAAGAAATAATTAAATTTTTTTTTAACTTCGAAAAGATTGTATGAAAGTGTCTTTGATTGTAAGATACATTTAGATCGACAAGAGTGCATAATACACTCTTGTCGGTCAAACTTCCGCATTCAAGTTATGAATGCGGAAGAGTGTCTCATTTTGGGAGACATGCAGTGACAATGTCTCCCAGAATGAGACATGCAGACCGACAAGAGTGCACAATACACTCTTGTCGGTCAAAGTTTTGCAACCACATTCTGATTGCAGAATATTGTCTCATTCTGGGAGACATGCAGTGACAATGTCTCCCGGAATGAGACATGCAGACCGACAAGAGTGCACAATACACTCTTGTCGGTCAAAGTTTTGCAACCACATTCTGATTGCAGAATATTGTCTCATTCTGGGAGACATGCAGTGACAATGTCTCCCGGAATGAGACATGCAGACCGACAAGAGTGCACAATACACTCTTGTCGGTCAAAGTTTTGCAACCACATTCTGATTGCAGAATATTGTCTCATTCTGGGAGACATGCAGTGACAATGTCTCCCGGAATGAGACATGCAGACCGACAAGAGTGCACCATACACGTTTGTCGGTCAAACTTCCGCATTCAAGTTATGAATGCGGAAGAATGTCTCATTCTGGGAGACATGCAGTGACAATGTCTCCCGGAATGAGACATGCAGACCGACAAGAGTGCACCATACACGTTTGTCGGTCAAACTTCCGCATTCAAGTTATGAATGCGGAAGAGTGTCTCATTTTGGGAGACATGCAGTGACAATGTCTCCCAGAATGAGACATGCAGACCGACAAGAGTGCACAATACACTCTTGTCGGTCAAACTTCCTAATACAAAATTTGATTCCCTTATTATCTTCTTAACAAAACTTAAGATTTCAATAATACATCATGAAAACATTCATTTACTACATTCACACTGTTATTCCTTTCTATAAATTAACTCATTTAATAGAATCTTGTTTTTATATCTTATTATTTTCTCATAATACTTCTAATTCCTCTATTTCCTCTTCCACATAAAATTTAATTTTGTAATGCTATCATATACACTTAATGTTTTCAAATTTTCAGATTTAAATTTAATCTTTATTTTCATCATCATTTATAATCTTGTTCCTATATAAAGTTATAATAAATTATCGTCAGATTCTAATATTTATGATTCTTACTACTCAATTCAATATAATTATGTTAGTCACTATATTCAGGAGAATAATTTAAAAATCTATAGCTCATATTTTGATAGTTATATATTTAGATGATATATATTGCAATTCCGGTTTCAACACGATCAAATGCCAAACCAAGACAAAATATATATGAATTTTCAAAATATCGATTTACATTAGAATCTATATCTAATTTTATCAATACACAAGTAGGGAATGTTCAATACATCTTTGAGCAACGTGAATAGCACAATTTTAAGGATTATTTGTTGATTATATAAAATATAAGCCAAATCGAATCTGCTGTATAGTACTTTAGTTTATCATTGAATGTTAAATGTGTTCAGATAAATATTTGAGTCAGATATCGCATTTTCTAATTTCAAAATTTATCTCATGAAGTTAGAATTTATTTGATCATACAACATCATGTTAGTCAAACTAGAGTTCAATGGCGATTCTAAAATGGAACAAATGCTTGTTTTATCAAAATGTTAAAATATTAATCTAAAAAACTTAATATCTAACCAAACCATTCTAGAATTATTATATACAGGTATAGGCAATCTAAATGCACACGGAATTCGGAAAATTAAAAAGAATATTTATGAGATTATTCAATCTTATGTAATTCAATGAAAAGTAGATAATATGAATATCTATAGGCTATATATCAACATATGAGTTTTTGGTTTGACCAATACTATACTAATGTGATCAAATTAATCTGATTTCTTAGATTTTCATTTGAAGCATTTGCAGTAGTAGGGGTACCTTTATATATTAACATATTAAAAAATTGCGCTCCGATTTGCAGTTTCTTCATGATTTTGAGATTGCATTAGATTTCGCGATGCAGAAAAAAATCACTTTAGATTCCCGTCAAACTCTAAGTATAAGCATATCTCTATATGTAGAAACTGTCTGCGCTATTTATTTCCCGGCTCAAAAAACCACGGTGTCTGTGTGAGGAAAATACCCATTTTAGGACCCTGGGTAGGGGGTCATGAAAATTTTCCAAGAGTTGGAAATATATGGTATTATATAGGACCACAAAGTAAGTCTAGGAGTCATATTTATTGTAAAAATAATAACAATGAATTATTACTATCAGAAGATTTAAAGGAATCAGAGATTTATTCATGTAGTCATACAAACTATATTAACATTTTATTAATTGACGGAAGGATCGAACTTTCTGATTTTAAATTTGATGATCCAAAGATATCAAATGAAGGCTATCCTCAGTATGATAATGGAAATTTGAAGCCATTATGGTTACCAAAAACACAAACATCGAATGAAACTTCAGGTACTGATAATCAGAAGAATAGTTCTAGTAATAAAGCTCCAGCTGGTGCAATTTCTGGAATCGTCATTGGTATTATTATTGAAATTGCAATATTTATTATTGCATTTATTGTTATCCGAAAATACAAATCATCAACAACAAATACTGATGTAGGTGAAGAAGTTTAAATTTTCTTATTGAATAAAAATTTACATTTGATTTTTCTATATGAACTTCTATTAAAAAATATATTGTCTTACAGAAATCTCCAAATTTAAACCATTTCATATAGTTTGATTGTGCAAAACCTATATTCTTAATATAAATTCACTCCCATTTCACTTTATCAAGAATATTCTATTCAAAAGTTATTGCCCATATTGTAATTCAACTCCGCTGTTTTGCTGATAATATAGAATGATTCAAACATTCAAAATTAGTACTTGAAATTAATTTTAATTTTGAATTATAGGAAGGAAGTTCAATATGGTGTTACCCCCTTTCATTTTTAAAATTTAATTCGGGAGTCTTTTTGGCTCTAAACCAAGTTCAAATTAATTGCTTTTAGAAAACATGTTCATTGTGAAGAAGTTACAAATAGTATTTGGCGTCTTTATTATGAAGGAATTGATCCTCCTTCTTCAGTCATTACAGGTGAAGTTCAACAAGTCACAACAGCAGATAAAAAATGCTTTGCATACATCTGTAAATTTATCAACTTACAAGATAGAGCAGTTAAATTCAAAAATACAAATGATTACTCGATTTTACTTTGCGAAAACGTTTTTTCAAAAGGTCCAGGTACAGTATATATTAAAAATTCTAGTAATACTGCCATTATTATTGATAAATTCTGTTCATTTGAAAGCCAAACTTCTTCAAGTGGTCAATTTCTTCATTTCAAAGGAAAAATCAACAGTACAATCCTCCAAGGATCAATTTGTAATGGAGGAAATAGTTCAGTAGCATGTATGATTTACCAAAAACAATGTTTTGGATCACTTTCAAAAACAAACATTTCTAACTGTATTTCAAAACAAAAAACAGGTTTTGATTATACTCATGTTGAATCAACAGTAAATGTTTCATTTTGTAATTTTGACAATTTAAACGCAACTGGCGGAATGATTACTATGTTTTTTGAATGTCCAGGAAGAATTGACCGATGTAATTATATAAATAATTCTCAAAATTATGAAGATTGGGGAATTGTTTATGTTTCATCTTATAGACTTGATATTTTCGATTCATCTTTCCAAAACAATTCTCAGATTAACAAAGGAAAATTATTTGAAGCATTTGGTGGACAGATTTATATCTATCGATGTAGTATTGATTCTTATTCATCTTATGGATTTGTTGATACATCAGAAAAAGGAGAAGTTTCATTTAAGAATATATTAAAATTCATTGATTTAAGTCCATGTGAAGGAAATCTTGAAATAATATTATTTGAACAAAAGAAAGAAAATAAAATTTGTTCATTTTGTCCATCAATGAATTTTCTTTTTGGTAAGTATCATATTTCTATTTTGTTCATTACTAAACGATAAAAATTAATAATTTTTCATATCTTCTGCATTTTTCAAACAAATAACGAGAAAAATATAGAAATAATAATGATATCAATTCGATCATAGTCAATGGTAACTTCATGTATAATGTTGTAAACCAAATAGAAATATTGTAAAAATTATTAAATTCTGTTTATAGTAGTCTTGGGAATTAATTCTAAATTAAAGGGATGATTTTGAAAGTCTGGCGTAGTTTGTATTTTAGAGATAAATCCAAAAATATCAATTCTTTCATAGGAGAAAAATATCTTCGGGTGTTAAGTTGTAAACTAAGCAGTGATCTTTTAACACATTATAATAAACTTTAAAATATTAAAAAAAATATTATGTTTTTAATCATACTCATTTTCATATGCACAAAATGATGACATTGGATCAACAATACCTTCATAAACTGTTTGATCGTCAATCATATCAACATCGAAGTCTTTGCAGAACTTGTTGATCATTTCTGTGCAATCATCCAGATCGGATTTGATTTTATCGATTTCGTCACCGGATTCAAATTCAATCAAAAGTTCGTTCACTGCTCTTCGATGTTGTTTAAGTGCTTTAACAAGACATTCGGAGAACTTAGAAACGTTTTCTTCAAGAAGTTCTGGATACTTTTGTTTGATAAAACTCAAACAGTCACGTGCACAGTTAGGATGTTGCAATGTTGTATAAAGCATTTCTTTGTATCGACAAAGATCTTTTCCGAAAATAACCATTGGTGAATCCTTGAATGCACCAATGGGCATAGAAAGATATGGATCGAAGTCTTTGACAAGTTGATCAAGAGATGTGAATGCTCGGTTCAATGTATTAACACATAATTCTTTAACACGAACTTCCTGGATCTCGATCTTCTTGATAGAAACACCTTGATGATAAAATGGTAATTTTTCTGATGTTTCGATGTAAAGAGTTTTAATAGGATTCTTCAGTTCTTCAGATGATTTCTGTGATTGTTTATTGATAGAAACAACTGATCGGAACTTATCCCATGAATGAGGAGCTTCATCACCTTCGATTTTATCATCCGATGGCTCTAATTGGATCAAACAAATACCATCACCTTTGCATTCCTCATGATGATCGCAATAATCTGTTGGACAAACAATTCCTTCCCGATTCTTCAGTTGTTGAACAAAATGGATTGTTTCCGTCTTCTTGCAGCAGTATATTCGTTGATCTTTCTTGCCACCTTGTCTTCGTTCAACCATGAAGAATGACAATGGAACACTGACACCAACTGTGTTTCCTGTAGAAATACTAGACAAATAATTGGACAATTTAGAACAGATTTCTTTAGACCGGCCGTAATCGCGGTTCTGATAAAGAACACGTAATGCCATTGATGACAAACCGCGCAATGTATAATATAACTGTGCTTCTTCGCATAACCAAACAGATGAATTCAAATATTCAATCAAAAGATTTTCATTAAAATCAGACAACAAAATTTCGGCATCGGCATTCCCTGCATCAACTTTAACTTTAGTTTCGACTTGAACTGAAGGAATGAAGAAGAATTCTTGATATGTTCTAGATCGGCCGTAATCATAGACATTGTTTGCCGTTCTGATTGGTTGTGTCGTTGATAAATGGAAACCGGGTGGTTTAGGCAATCGTTCGTTCTTCTTTTTATTTTCGAGTTTTTCATGTTTAGAACGATGTTCAACAACCGTAGCAATTAAACATGTACAATGTAATTGTGAAACAAACGCTGAGATATAATCACCGGATTCGATATTGATACGAACTAATTCACTCAACCACTTTAAGCGCATGTTTGGAAAGTCCATGTTTTCATCAGCCAATGACATTAATTGTTGACAACGAATGGACAATGCTTGTTTTGATGATTTCTGTTTTTCAACAATATCTGCAATGGATAAAGCAGAATCCATTCGATCACTAACTTTCTTTTTAAGTGATTTATTGTCTGGTGTAAGTTCTTTAATTATCAAAATATATTCTTTAAACATAGGAATCATTGAAACTTTGTTTTCTAAAAGAATTGTTGCGTATTCATCAATGAATGAAAGTGTGGAAACATTAACTTGTTCATATCGATTGTAATCTTGTTTGAAACTGTTAATAATCAATGCGGTACTCAATGCACGTGATTTTGCTTGTTTGTACATAATTAATTTAGTAGACATGATGATGAAATTACGTTCTAATGGATATGATTCGAATAATGAATCACAAAGTAAATACAAATACTTGTAGTTATCTGTTGGTTGGTATCGACACAACAAAACTTCAATTAACTGGATGACTTCGTTCATGCAAAACCTAATTCTGATTTGACGTCAAACAAAAATTTGATGTAAATATGTGTCAGCAAATCAAGAAGATTCAAGTTAATTTGTGGACATTCATATGTTGGTTTGATGACATCCAATGTGTCAATGATGATTTTTCCGGTCAATTTAAGGAATGAAATGAAATGACACTTGAATGAGATAGATAATGAATGGAAGAATGATAATAACTGCTTCTGTTCACTGTTCTTGATTAAGAATAAAACAAATGGAATCAATGCAATTTGCATTCGTTTGTTAGACATAAATAATGGGGATTCAAAATGATTAGAACATAAATCAATAAGAGGGAATAAAGCAAATGCGATTCGTTGTCGAATACTATAACAAATCTCATCTAAGTTAGATAACAATCGAGCTAAAAAGCCTGCACAAAGTGCAAATGTGTCGGGATCACGACCGCCAAAACATTGTTGTGTCGACAACAAAAATTGTGATGTAAGTTTAGAATAAGGTGAATACATAGCGTTCGTTGATAATGGTTTCATGTTGTTAGTCATGTTGATCAAGAAGTGCTTAGAAAGAGATAATGGAGATAAGAAAATCCATTGAACTCGTGTAGCAGACATTGGATGTGCAATTATGGGTCTGACCTTAGATATAGTTCGAAGGAATATGTAAACGAATCGTACGATTTCTTCATTTCCAAGATCTGAAAGATTATGGAAGAAGAAGAGTCCCAATGACTCTGTAATGGAATTGCAATCAATATCCTCAGTCAATAAGAAACAAATCAAGTCAAGAAGTGAGTTGTTAATTGTAATTAAGTCTTGAGCTGTTGATTGAAGTTTGCCATCGGAGAAAACAATCTGCATAATGTCAAGAATAAGTGGTAAAGATGTTGAAAAGTCTGGAATGATTGTTGTTTCGATTTTTCTTTCAATGATTTCATGACAAAATGCTTTAATCGCTTCTGGATAGAATGTTGGGAAGTCATCACCAATTGTTTGTGGATCAAAATGATTGAACAACCACTTTCGAAGTGATGTTCTACCGCCATCGCCAAATGTGATCAATAATTGAACCAATGTTGGGAGAACTTTAGAATCGCGCTTCTTAATAAGTCGGCAGAAAAGAGGGATGATGTAAAGATCAGCATATGACTCGTCAATTCCAGACAAACTTGGAATATCGAAATTATCAGTCAATGCCGTAGCCATGTTTTGAGGAGGGAAGTAGAATGGAGGGATAGTGATCTGTAATGACAAACCTTCTGATTTCTTTGGTGTTTGCAGAGTTACATTGGCATCTTTAGAAACTTTGCCTGCTTCTGAGAAAAGCTCGACTTCTACAGATGTGTTGTTATTACCTGAGATGCAACTTAATGGAATAACTGCTGTATCGATCGCTTTCTCTTTGATCTTAGAATTTTCTTCAAAATGATAAAATTGAATCAGCAAATGACACTTTAAGATGTTTTCTGTAGGGACGATCGGTATGAAATCAGGGAATGCGTGTTTTGAATTGCCATTGAACATCGGAGAAACATAAAAATCTGTAAGACCAGATCCGCTTTTGTTTATGATTATTTTGAGGGGCTCTGGTTTCTTGTAGTTTGGTTTCTCGCATACACAAGCTTTGAAGTAAACTTTTCCTGATTTAAGATTCAACGTAGTCCAAATATCGCGAATTGTGATGATTGGATAAGGAGAATAGCTTGGTATTGGGAATAATGGTACGCAGAGTGGTTTTGTGTTGTTCTCTTCCCATTGGTAAGAGAAAGATTGTTTTGATTTCGAATGATAATGAATTGAAGTAGTGCAATCGATAGATTCTGTAGCTTGGTCCGAGTCGTGAATGGCTAATTCGAGTGCATCTGTAATATAAGGCTTCGTTATTGTAAACATCGCTGCAGGAAGATATCTGTGCTCTGGAATTGGTTTTCCTTGGTCGTCGAATAACTTAATTAACGATAAGGAGTGTGGCTCTTCCTTGCCGTCTTCCAAAATATTGACAACATAAAGTAAACGAATATTTGTGTTTTTAGGTGGTAACTCGAAGAAACAGACCTTGTTGCTGCCTTGTGAGAAGAGCATTGTTTGACCATCTATATGGAAATAGGCCGGCTGCGAAGCGTAATCGGCTTTTGTAACATCATAAAGTTGGAAATAACCGTTAACTTTGCGGTTTTTGAGTTTAAGTGTTGATGGTATAAAGTTCTTCGCTTCAATTGATATATAACTTGTAGTTGGTTTGTATAAGGGCTCTGGTTTTGTGTATTGATAGTTATATACGACAACAGGACGCGCGACGTCAGTAACTTTTTGCGCCTTGAGATTCGAGAGGTCCTCCTTGAGATCGAGGAACTCTTGGACTTTCTCTCTCGGTATTGTTCCGTCGATTTTTTCTCCGATTTCTGTTGGTTCTGGAGATATATCTGTATATTTTGGAACAGGGTTAGGTCTTGATATTTCTTTTGGTGGAATGATAATAATCTCTCTTTCATTTTGTTGGAAGGCTGATGCGACCCAACCATTATTATATTGTTGGAACTTTTCAGTAAATTTTGTATTATTATCTATGTTCTTACGCTTGTCGCTGATGACACGTTTCTCTTTCGCCAAATCAGCGAGGAACTGTGCCTCTTCGGACATTGTAATAATTAGTTTTTCTGTATGCTATCGTTTTCAATCCAACTTTCATGTATTTTTGCTTGTGTTATGGAATCAATAATATAACATTCATACGTTAAGCAGTTCTCAAAATCCTCAAGTCAATTCAAACAGATTCAAAATGCTGTCAAAAATTTGGCTATTCGAAACTCCTATTGATAGCTAGTTAACTGAAATTATTCATTAAAATAAATTTATTGTAAACTTCTCAAAAATTAAAATATTTTCCATTTAGATTCTTATTAAGGGTTTCGTTTTGCGAAAAAAACGTACAATACGCAATTTCGCTAAAAAAAATTTAGCTAGCAATTTCGACCTTTGACTCCACTCAAGACATCACTTTTTTAATTTTGCGGTATCATATTTTTGGAAAATCTTTATGAATATTATATAAAAAGTCTCTTTAATATCTATATTTCATATTTTTATCGATTTTTAAAGTTTTTGCGAAAAGTATTCAATTATTTTTGCTATTTGGCCGGGTAAATGTCAGATTTGCGACATTTTCTGATATGATATTCAGATTCTACGTTGATAATAATGCTTATAGTGTTGCATGCTAAGTTCGGTCAAAATGTAAACCTCTCAATTTTATCGTCGGGGGAAGTAACTCAATTCCTTCAAAATTATTCTTTAAATATTGAATTTAAAGTTATTTAATTTGGATTATAAATAAATAGGCTAATACAATATTTAAAAATGAGAAAAAATAACTTTTCAAAGAACTTTTCATAATCTCAAAGAAAATTTTTTATTCAATAATTATATAAATTAATTAACATTCATAATGAAATTGGATTTTTTTTATAAAAAATTGGTCCTACTTAACTTTTTGAGAGAATTTGGCTTTCTCGTAAACGAAAAAGGGGATTTGACGGAGTCAAATCCCCGCTCACAAAAAGTGGACTTACATGTCAAATTTTATATGCATGTAATGTCCACTTTTATGAGTTTTAGGAAGGAATTGGAAGCCATGAGTTACTGACATTGCATCAGTATCTCATAGCCTCCAATTCCTTCAAAAAATGGGAGAAACTTTGTCCGAATAGTTTAACATTCGGACAAAGTTTCTCCCATTTTAAGAAGGAATTGGAGGGTAAGAGATATACCATATGAACGTATATCTCTTACCCTCCAATTCCTTCTAGAAAGTGTCCAAACTTTGGGTTAATTGCAAAGTATTAACCCAAAGTTTGGACACTTTCAAGTGGAGATGGAAGGCTTTGGGTATATATTAATACAATATACCTCAAAGCCTTCCATCTCCACTACAAATGTGAGAAACTTTGTCCGAATAGTTTAACATTCGGACAAAGTTTCTCCCATCTTTCAATGTAATTGCTACCTGTGAGGTACTGACTTGAAGTCAGTGCTTCACAGGTAGCAATATCCAAAAATTTAAAAACATTTTATCAGTTCGTTAGAGAACTAGAGCCTCCTAGGTACTGAACCAGAATCAGTGCCTAGGGGACTCTAGTGATCTATATAAATCTGAGAAACTTTGAGGAAATTGTTCGACATTTCCTCAAAGTTTCTCAGCAATTTAGCGAGGAATGTTCGTTATCGTGTAGATATTTATAATATATACATGATAACAAACATTCCCCGCTAAAAGATGTAAAATCTTATAAGAAATAATTGCAAAAGAATAACAAATTGCAACAAATTTTATATGAAACTGAACCTTATGAGGTAGTGATTCAAGATCACCGCCTCATAAGATTCAGTTTCAATCTCAAGTATCTCAAAAGTAAGGCTCTATTTTTTGCCATGTAAAGTGTCACTTTTTCTGTCCAAATGATAAGTTATTCAGAGAAAGTTTCCCAGCTATCAAGAGGGAATTGTTCCTTATGAGTTATATATTCATACTGTATACCTCATAAGGAACAATTCCCTCCTTAAAACGAGAAAACTTGTTCGAAATTGTTTATCATTTCGAACAAGTTTTCTCGTTTTTAATAAGAAACTAAAGGCTATGAGGCACTGATTATATATTAGTGCCTCACAGCCTTTAGTTTCTAATAGATAGCTGGGAAACTTTCTCCAAATGATAAGTTATTCAGAGAAAGTTTCCCAGCTATCAAGAGGGAATTGTTCCTTATGAGGTATATAGTTATAATGTATACCTCATAAGGAACAATTCCCTCATTAAAATCGTAGATATTTTTTACTTATTACTCATGCTTTCAAAATCACAATCCTCTGAAAAGTTATTTTTTATTAAGAATTTAGAATTTTGATAAATACCTTTTTTCAATTTGATATAATACTTATATATTTTCAAAAAGACATTTTGAAAAGATATCTCAAAAGTTCTCTGAAAACCTATTTTTGATTAATTTTGAGAAATATCCGTATTAAATTAATCAATAAATTCATTCAACACTACTTTAATTTTTAAATTCAAAAAATTATATGTGCTTCTTAAAATGTCTCACAAAAATTTTATTATAAAATTATATACAATATTAAAAATCCCACAACATTTTTTACTTTACATAATCGTACTTCCTCGACGATTAATTTCCCCTCAATTCCTATCGTTGACCGAACTTAGCATGCAACAATAGAACCTTCTTGCTATTGTGTCAAAATTGCGAAACCGATAGCAAAAATATCTCGCAATATCAAAATTGAGATATTGAGTGAATTATGCATTATAGAGATTAAAAATCTGATTTGTGAAAACATCTCATCAGTTTCTAGCTAATTCAAAAATCTTTACTATCTTATTCGATTAAAATGAAAAGGGAATAGTTTCATTATGCTTTAAATGACAGCCTTATAATATAATCATAGTTTTCGCTCAATATGCAGCATTTTTTTTCGAAATCTATGGTCAATATCCTAAATACTGATTGCTTTGCATTCATATCTCTTACATTTTCTATACCCACATCACTATTCATTGCTATTCCTATCTTTTTCATTTTTGTTTGTTTCTCATAATTTCTCAAAAAACATGATAACTTGATATTTGTAAATATCATACTTTATAACGTAAATAAGAACTTGACCTATTAAGAAAAGCAGTAATGAAAAGAAAATCTGAAATTCATAAAAATTACAAGTTTCTGATGACAATTAGCTTAATTAAACCAGGTACAAGATTATATAATTGTATTTTCTATCCAATTATCCATATAATATCTTATCCAGAAAAAATAACTTGATCAATACCAAATGATTTTTTAACTAGTAAATAAAGTATTTTCTTTACACACACATTGTATATCATAGTTTTTTTTTTGGTTTCGCAAAACATCCAAAAACAAATATGCTATAAAAGTGACAATTTTAGCAAAACGAAACCCTTATTCTTATTTAACTATATGTTAGAAAAATATCAAAATTGCCAAAATAATTTGATATGTTTCAAAATGGCGTAATACTTTTTTATTTCATTTCATGGTCTTAGAAGATGTTGTGTATGAGGTCTTTTAGTTATATTTTCAACCTTTCGATCAAAAAATACTTCCAAAATAAGCGATTGAAATTTCGTATCAAATCTAGCGATCACTGTAAGTAGTGCATATGTTTTATCTTGTTTGTGAAATATTTACATGCTTAATTTTTGATTTTAAGCATGAACAAGCATGATTTCGTTTAACCTTTTGATACCACAGTTGAATTTTCATTGAGAGAAAGAAAAGAGTATCAAGTTATGACAAAACAAATTTAATTATAAATATAACAGAACAAAAAATATAATAAAAATAACAAAATATTACAAATAATTACCATATTCTTGGGCTTTCTATTTGTAGGATACCTGTAAACTCTGGAACTTCATGTAAATCCTTTTGAAGAACATAAAATTCTTCTTTAGTATCCCATTCATCATCAATAACGAAAGCAATGTCGATTAATTCGCCATCTCCTTGTATAAGGCGAATTATCTCGTGGATGTAACCTATATATGGGGCCATTGGGTTCTTTGAAAGTGCTTCAATGGCAAATTTCTTGAAATCAAACGAAACAATGATTACAGCGAACAAATCTGTAGAAGCAACGATTTCTGATAATAAGTCGAACACAGCGGAATGCAAGAAAGTGCAGTTCGGATTACTAAAGAAAGCTCTTAATAATGCTCTTGCAGCTTCTACAGTTGGATCTGTGTCTGAGAGGCGTCTGAACTTCTCGGATGATGTTACTGATGGAAGAAGATTTGATTCGAGTGGGGATCCAATGATTTCTTGGTCTTCTTCAATAGTATATAATCCGGAAAAAACAGGACATGATTTTGAGAACAAAACTGAGTTAAAGTCTGGATTTGCTTCTTCTTTAGGTAAAGTATTGAAGTTTATCTTGCTTGTTTTAGCCGTTTTCGTCTTAGATGTGTAAAAACTCGTATTTGTCTGGGAAATATTGGGATTAAGTGGTCCAGAATGAGTTCCTTTTCTATCTGGCGATAAAGGACAATTTTGCATAATCTGTACTGATTTTCTTGGTAAAGGTGGAATGTTTGGCCTTGGTCTAGAAATAGGACTAGGTTCTATAATGAATTCCTTGTCTTCCTCGTATATTTCCTCTTCTTCTTCGATAAAGATTTCTTGCTCAATGCTGTTCTTTGTATGAATTATCGAAATTAATAAATCTATTGCACAACGTAAAGAGCAATCGAACTTTTGAGTCGATTTGGATGTAATAAATCTGCATATTGCAACGAGTTGACCTCGAACTGAGTCTCTAGCTTCTTTCGGATACTTATTTTCGATTAATTTCATGGCAACGAATTCGAAAGCAAGAGCTGAAACATTAGCGCTCTTTGATGTACGGCCTATCGATATTAATGTCATAGCGAACTGTCGTGAATATAAAGGAATAAAAAATCTTGAGCTTACGTGCGGATTATCTGCTAATTTATATAATAGATTTAGGTACACTTCGCAATTATTTGGGTTTACTTGGATTTCATGTGTTAAAATCGATCCAACTCTAGCGTGTTCGAAAAATTTCAGAAAAATTAAATTATCTGAACAAAGAAATTCAGAAAGAAACTCTTCGATCGCAAAATATTTGGACATAGTAAATAATGACGACATGAATTGGTAAGGATTCGGTATTTTTCCTAAAAAATCGTATTCAGATTTTAGAATTAATTGGTATAATATCTTCGCAAATCGTGTAACTCGTTTTGAATTCAATTTATCTAGTGTTTGCTTGACAAAGTTTAGCATTAAAACTAATAAACAGTCACTTCTAGTCATAACGTATCTAATGTCGCTTAAATTTGAAGTTATAATATACATAATCTTGTTAATTACTTTTTGTGTTGCATCTGGATCGTTCAATACTATGTCTACGAGCGAACAAATATTTAACGTTAGAAATCTTACGAAAATTTGCGTGGGAACTTTAATCTCTGCAACAACATCTAAGTTCTCCATGAGATTCATTAGTTCATGCTTACTGAGTTCTTGGCAATGCTTTTGCCGGACGGAATTTTCCAAGATACTCATTGCATGAATTTGTAAACTTTTCAAAAAAAGGCGCGAAATTATGAAAACTCTTATTTTTGATATATAGGATGTGGATTCTGTAACATCACAATAAATATCATATTTTACAAATAAATTTTGATTCGATGATCAAAAATAATCATTTTTATGGTTTAAGTCTTGATAACTTAATCTTCACAAGAATATTTAGAGAATCTCAATGAATAAATTCAATTAGAGACAAGAATAATGAAAATTAATTCAAAATCAATCAAGATAAGTGGTTTACTTGATGTTTGAATTATCCAAGTTATAATCTCTTTTTAAATTTAAAATATTTTTTCATGGATAATCAGTTCCAAACAGGAACAACTCAAATGCAAATTTTTCACACAAATTTAAATTGGACATTAGGTACTTAAATAATAGGATATTGTTAACTATAGTGTGTTCGAAATATTCAACAATTTGATTGACCATGCAACAAGAGAAATGTCAAGGGTTTTGAGAATATAAATGATGGCCTGGTATGTTTTTGATAAAATTAGAGAAAATGTTATGAATCAAATAAAAAATTCAATTTAACATTTTAACTATATATACTAAATTGATCATATCCATTCGATTCATGACGCCAAAAAAAAAAAAAAAAAAAAAAAAAAAGGGAGTGGGGCTTCCAGGCACTTCGTGCCTTCTAGCCCTGAGGATGTTTAGAATATGAGAGAGGTCCTATAAACCGGAGAAAGTGTCATATAAACATCTGTCATTTTACTCAGAATTTTCATGAAATTTACACCAAAAATATATTTTAGGGTAGAAGGGTATATCTAACCTCTTTTCTAACCTCTTTTCTACCCTCTTGAATTTTCATGAAATTTACACCAAAAATATATTTTAGGGTAGAAGGGTATATCTAACCTCTTTTCTAACCTCTTTTCTACCCTCTTGAATTTTCATGAAATTTACACCAAAAATATATTTTAGGGTAGAAGGGTATATCTAACCTCTTTTCTAACCTCTTTTCTACCCTCTTGAATTTTCATGAAATTTACACCAAAAATATACTACTAGGGTCATTTACGAAGAAATCTCAACAAAGTCTTTACGATGAAGTCTTGACAAAGTCTTTACGAAGAAGTCTCAACAAAGTCTTTACGAAGAAGTCTCAACAAAGTCTTTACGAAGAAGTCTTAACAAAGTCTTTACGAAGAAATTCATGAAAATTCAAGAGGTAGAAAAGAGGTTAGAAAAGAGGTTAGATATACCCTTCTACCCTAAAATATATTTTTGGGTCATTTACGAAGAAGTCTCAACAAAGTCTTTACGAAGAAGTCTCAACAAAGTCTTTACGAAGAAATCTCAACAAAGTCTTTACGAAGAAGTCACAATAAAACATCTGTCAAAAACCGCTTTTTAACTTCACTTAAAATGCCACGTAAGCTACGTAAGAATATACGTAAGAGGAAGGGAGCATTGAAACATCCAATAGTAAAACTGACACCACAACAACAGTTGCAACAACAAATAATGAATGACCCCACTATGTTGCAACAAATGTCAAGCAACCCTATGCTTTTAAACCGAGTTGTTGGTGCACAGAGTGGAGGTTTAAGAGCGGCACTTTTAGCGAAAATGGCAGGCTATGGTGGAGCTGCAGACGGAACAGCCTATAACCCTCAAAGTCAAATGAATTTGAGTTCACTCAAAAATCAAATAACAGATGTCAAAAAGTCAAACATAGACATACAGAAGCAAATAAGTGAAAACGAAAAGAAACTAGAATATGACAGACACACAAAGAAACTCAATGAGTTAAACGTAGAGAAAAGAAGAAAGAAGAACAACTGAAAGAACTAAGTACAGAGGAATATGCGAAAAAAGTGTCAGAAAAAGCAGCAGAAGTAGCAAAAATGGAACAAGATGTTGTAAATTTGAAAAACCATACTACTCGATATAAAGTACTGAAAGATGAAGAAATAAAACAAAAAGCCCTGAAGACATATATGGATAGCGATGAGTATAAAAAGGAAGTTGAAGCAAATGTAAAGGCAGAAAAACTTTTACAGTTGCAAAACCAAACCGTACAGTATGAAAACTTAGCACAAGAAAGTAAAAATAACGACGCAGCCATGCAAAAGGCAATGAAAAGCGCGGAATATATAAAAGCTAACAATGACTGGTTAGATGCCCAAGCCAACGCTAAAGCAGCCCAACTCATAGGGTCAATAAGGACAAAAATACAAGCGGATGAAGACAGTTCAAATGAAGCTTTAACGAATGCTGACTTTAAGAACGCCTTCGAAGCTCTTCATAGTAAGGTGAAACAAGTGAACGACTTCTCATCTGGAAAGAAACTGAAGTCTGAAGGTTTCGACAAAGAGTTAAGAGAAGTAGCACAAAATATGACGAAAATAACAGATGCAGCAACGAGACAGGCAGTTCAAAGTGCCTATGACGCCGTTAGAGCAACTGTTGTGAAAAGTCAAGAAAAAGAGTTACAACAGACCAAAACAGACCTAGTAAATGCTTTCTTAAGAACGAAAAGTCAGGTAGGACATTATGCTGCAGATGGAACATATGTGCCAGCTGGTGGAACTTATATACCACCAAACCCTCCAAGAGAAGCACCTGCACCAGGACTACCTAGAACATTTACATCGTCACATGGACACAGACACAGGCATGCACCAAAACCAACACAACAACCAACACAACAACCAACACAACAACCAACACAACAACCAACACAACAACCAACACAACAACCAGCACAACAACCACCTCCACAACCAGCACAACAACCAACACAGCAACCAACAGTTCAAAACCCTGCACAACAACAACCACAAACAGAGCAAGGACATAAAAGAAGTAGAGAACAAGGAAACCAAGAATTCTTAAAAATGCTTAAAGAAGAGTGTGGTTTCCCAGATAGTATTGACTTTAGTGACAGATATAAAGAAGCTATTGGAAAGTTCAAGGATGGAAATACTGACCCGAACCTATTTAGCTTTATGGCTCAGCACCAAAACGGATATAATCTCAAACCTGGAAAATACAAGCTCGCTAAGGGATATGATTTAATAGCATATCATCCAAATGACATGGATGAATTTACTCCGAGATATTTGATGTCAGAGCTAAATGACAATTCAACTTTCGTCATGAAACGCGTAAAAAATAGAGACGGAACGAAAGAACAAAAGCTTATGAATGCGGATGACGTAGATAGGGAAATTGTTGAAAACGGTCTCGGAATATATGAAATGCCAGCAGATGAGGTACAAGAAACTCCACAGGAAGAAGTTCAGATACAACCAGACATGGAAGAAATAGTTCAGCAACAACAGCTAGAAGAGCCTGAAGGAAACGAACAAGTCCCTCCTTTGGAAACTAACTTCACAGAACCAGATGAAGATTTGGAACAGCCGAAAAATCTTGACCCTCAACAAGAGTATGCGGAGAATATGGAATATTTCCAAGAGTCTAAAAAAAATTCGGCTGACATAGTAGAAGAATATCGAAAAATGTTTGCCGACATACAAAAGACTCCAACACCAGATGAAAATATTCAGCATAGAATGAAAGTACTGAAAGAAAATGTACACAAATACAACAACCCTTTTACTTACGAGCATTTAACGTTCAATCTTCGGATGAACTCGGTGAAGATAAAAGGTTAAATTTCAAGAAAACATATAGAAATGAAACATTGTTTAAAGTTCATTCAGAACCTAACCAAGATGGAAACAAACCTACTTTTGTTTCTGCAGACGATGGAACTACAATGAGATGGGGTCATAAAGCTAATCCAGATAGGTGGTTCATAAACTTACAACCACAATTCCAAGAAGTTGTAGACGCAATGGAAGTGAATGGTGAACCAGATATAGCTGGTATTTTCAGCGCGGCTTTAATGCCATTGAAAGATATGAAAGATGCAGATATTTTGGACCAGTAGAAATGAACATGGCTGAAGGAAATATAACACCTGACGTTCTAGAACATTTATCTCAAAGAACTACACAGAACCATAGAGATGGTATATTTGGTGAAGAGTTTAGAAAGAAAAGTTAGGGGAGGGAGAAGGAAGAGAACCTATTGTACATGACCTTGCAAACGAAAGTTTACAAAATGTCATAAAAACTTACTTTGCAGACAATGAACCGAGAAGGGATGAATATTTAAGAAAACTCAAATGGACAGTACCAAATGAAATGTTAGTATTGAAAAACATGTTCCTTGACAAAATAAAACCAACTACAGAAATAAACGACGCAAGACTGAAAGATTGGGTAAAAGCTTTCCCATTCACAAAAGATATTGTTTGGTAACATGGAAAGAAAACCAGAATGGCTACAAAAACATATATTTGGAAACGAGCTTATTCCATATGGACAAGCTCTGTTTGAAGAGCTTGAACCAGAAACTCAGGAAAGAGTCATGCAAACAATACGCGAAGACTCAAATACAAACTATGACAAACTCTTTCTAGGATATAGGGTACCTGAGATGGGCGACCAGAGCCAAAAGGCAAAAAGGACATGGAAAATTTGCAACATACTAGATGAACATAATGCAAAGATGCAACAACTTCAAGCAGAGGGCAATGAAGGAAAAAGAAGAGTTAAAAACTCAGTCAGGAAGAAAGTAAAGCTTGGTCGGAGTGGGTTCTATTATGACATATAAATCCAACTATTCTATATTTTTACTCATATGAAATGTACGCCGCTCAGAATATAACGCCAACAGTTTTGGATGCTATGAATGGAAATGTTTCCGAATGGTATAACGAATGCGACAATGCCATTAGAAGGTCAGAAATAGTTCCTGGAACTTACGAATATACAACTGCTGTTTCTTATGGAAACGTAGGTGAGTTTGGAGAAGGTTCTTCAACAACAGTAGATATTGCTTGCGACAGGTTTCATATAATTTCTATTGACAACTCATTCTTATACGTGGAACAAGACATTGAAATAAAACCTTCTGCCAAGTTGTCTGACAAGAAAGGTTGCAATGGAATTTTCTATGTCGGATACCAATATGCTCCAGAAGTTTTCATGGGATATAAGATATATTCTAACTCTGACTTAGTTCAAACAGTAACATGGGCAAACTATGAATGGTTCGCTTTGAGAAACTCAGTACAACCACAAGCTAGAGAACAAACAGACCAGTATGCAACTATTGAGAAAATAAGAAGACTTGACCCTAACGTTCCAGGAGTTTATGTTAACCTTTCTGGTTCAGATGGAAATGCAGTAACCAAAGTAAAATTGAAACTTAGAGTTCCTTTGTCATCTTTCCTCATCTTCAGGTTTTTAAGATACTTGCCAAACTGGGCAGGAAAAATTTCTATCGAACTTACTCCAAGCAAAAATAACTTAGTCATTGCACCAACACAAGACCCATTCACTCTTACAGACGTAGTGGGAACAAATAAAACGTCATTCGCCGACTTTTGCAAAGACAAAGTTGACTTAGACTTTGGTTTCTCAAACCTCAACACTGAAGTAAACTATTATTTCAATGCTGCTGGAACTGCTTGGGACCCAGTTAAGTTCACATGCGAAAAGTTTGAATGCAAGAGAATAGAAAGCAGACTTGCAGTCTATATGTTGGACCCAGATATTTCAAATGCTTTAGCTGCCAAATATATTGCAGTTCCACTTATGTTCCCTATACACCAAATATCTGTCAAAGACTTTGCAGGTGAAGTTGGAAACCAAAGTGCTGACCCAGGTGCAAGAACAGATATTGCTTTAACAACTGCAATGAAACATGCAGATACTATGTTTGTACTGTTCAGACGAACTATAAATGACTATTCTTGCTTCTACAACCCTGGTATTAAATACCATATAAACATAGATGGCAAATACTATCCAAGAGAAGAATATTCTACAGTTGAGGATATGAGGTCATACAACTTGACATTAGATGCTATGAACTTTAACAACAACTTCACAACAACCATTAACCCTGAAATGCAAAGTTCTATTATGCCATATGTGAAAGTATGGACTCATACAGGAGGTCAAAAAACTCAATATACAAATGGAGACCGTTCAAACTTTTGGCTTGGCATTCCATTTGCTGACTCAGAAGACTTTATGGGTGGTATTTTCAACTGTTGGTACAGTTCAAATACAATATACTGGTGACAGAGACGGTCCAGATGAATTGAAAGCAAAGAAGTTTACAAAACCAATAGCACTTTTCACGGAAGATGCTCTTTTGAAAATTCGTTCGATGAAACCTGCTGGGGCTCCTCAGATTGGTATAACGACAGCTTCCATCGAGCAGATTTTGGCAGCAGGTCAGTAAGTTGTTCTTGAACTGACTTCTCTCCGTCAAATATTGACAGTACGCCAGTTTTGATATAATATTGTATTATAAACTTACCTTTAGAAATATCGGTCAGTTTTGTTGTTATATTTTTGTCTGCTTCAAGAACTTTCACCATTTCAGTTATACCAACTTTCTTTGCTTTATGAAAATATTTTGGTTCAGCAAAGACTGCTATTCTATAACATTTTCCATTGTTTGTATAAAGAACTACTCTGTCAATGAACTTGTATTGTTTGTGTGTGTAAACTTTGTTTTGCTTCAATTCGAAGAGATACTCAAATACGTCCATCTTTTTATTCTAAGTAAAATGTCATTTCCGAAAAATAGAAGCGTAAGTGTTTCAAAAGGTTTAATGGCGGTGGCAGATGTGAAGTTAAATTCACCAACTCAAACAAACAGTCAAAGTGTTGTTGTCAATGTCAAAGAAAGAGATGTTGAAGTGGGGAAACCATACGAAGACGAAGATGGTATAACAATAGTTCCTGTAAAAGAACAACCAACATATCCTGAAGTTAGCAGAGACTTAAGTTCTGTTGCAGATATTCGAAACGACTACCAACAACTTAAAGACAAACTTAAAACTCAGGAGAAGATTTGTCAGGCTTTGGGTATAATGTTAAACTTGGTTGAGCACAACCCTGTAAAAGTGAACTCATATGTCATCGCACCTCATGAAATTTTGAAAGAACTATTGAAACTTTTGACAGAGGCAGACGATATAAACATCAAAGAAATAGAACCCGACATTGCTTGCTGTGGTGTTTCATATAATGTCATTGACAAGATATACGTTATGAAAGGAGGTGAAACGTTGAACTTAAAATATAGTTTCCCAGACGTCATAAAAATATTTGACGACCACAACATTTCATTAAAGTTTGTTTGCTAAGTAAATGGCAGAAGACATAGTGGTTTATACTATTACGACTAAAAACCCTGAGTCATATAATTCTATAACAACAAACTTACAAAGTCCTCAAGGACGGTATTGTAAACTAACTTTAAACACAATGACGACTAAAGCCTGTTTTGCTCTTTTGACACCAGAAGACTTTGTTGTTGTGAATGGTAAAAAATACTTCTTTGAAGATACTTACTCAGATATACCACCAACAGGTTTTGTTGACTTATTTAATACTTTAAGGACGGATGTAACATGTGCTGCAACTAGAGCAGGTTTCATTATGTTTGGATGTCCGACTGAGTTTAGTATAAACGATATGAGCTATAATACAAAACTTATATCTGGTTTTTACTACCAACAGTTTCCTATAACAGGAAAAGGTGTCATACAAGGAATGTCTGTTCCATTGACTTTAAGTACACCTATTTTATATATTGTTTCAAACTTAGGTTCAAAGTGCTATTCGAATGTCGACAGAAACTACTATGACCAAAAGATACTCATGCGTATAAACAACACTTTCTCTGCTGGTTTGCCTATTGTTCATTCGAATGCAGAGTTTTCAGCTTTAGTGAACTCAAACACTTTAGCAAACATAAACTTAACCTTAGTCGACGCAAACTTTGTTCCTGTAAAACTTTTATGTCCTATGTATTTGTCAATGACGGCAGAAAGTTTCGAATTGGAAGATGCAACTGGTGAAAGTATTGTACTACAAGAACAACTTCAACAACAAATAGCTCAAGAACAACAAATGCAACAAATAGCTCAAGAACAACAAATAGCTCAAGAATAAAAAAATATTTTTTTTTATTTTTATAAAAATGTACAGAATAGACGTTTCAGATTTTTATGACTTCCAAGCGTTCAGAAATATGTGTCCATTTAGAGACTATAACAAAGCAGTCGAGAATTTGAAACGTTTAGTCATTTATGTCGACTCTGCCCCAGAATGTTATGTCATGAAAGAATGGGATGTTGTCTTTAACAAACCAAGAGCAACCATAGTTTCAGAACAAGAATGTAGACAGAAACTTAAGAAAATAAAAGTCGTACAAGTTGGTATGAAGATGTTAGATGCTTGGGATATCTTATTGTCAAAGTTAGAAGATTTTTCAGTTCGAGGTATAAAGTTCTATACACCATCTCCAAACTTCTATTCTATCTTCACTGGATATAAATACGAACAAGTAGAATGGAAAGAAAATGTTATAGAAGCTTGGTTAGACCATGTCAAAGAAATTATATGCAATGGAAACGAAAGAGTCTATGAGTATATCTTATGTTGGTTTGCAAACATCTTACAACATCCAAGTGCTAAGAATGAAATTGCTCTCATTATAATTGGAAAACAAGGAACTGGTAAGAACACATTCTTTACAGATATCTTATGCAAACTATTAGAAGGTTATTCGAACCCTAATATGACAAACTTAGAAAACATCTGTGGCAAGTTTAACTCCTCAATAGAGAATATGAAACTTATAGTTTGCAATGAACTTCAAAGTATAGATACAACAAAAGTTTTGAACTCAGATGCTTTGAAGAGTCTTATAACAGACAAAGTTGGAGTTGTTGAAAGAAAATATAAAGACCAAAGAGTTTGTGAAAATGTTGCAAATTTCATCATGGTTTCAAACAATGCCGTTCCGATGAAGTTAGAAAGTTCTGACAGAAGATATGTAGTTGTCAGAACGTCAGAAGCTCATATGCAAGATACAGAATATTTTGACGACTTAGCAGAAACCTTGACACCTAACTTTTACAACCACTTGTTCTCATATTTCATGACATTAGATATTTCTAAGTTCAATCCAAGACAAATTCCATATACCGAAGAGAGACAAACATTGTTAGAAGCAAACAAGAGTGTATATGAACTGTTTATAGATGAGACTAACTTTGAGTGTTTAGATGAAAGGTCTTTGTACGACTCGTATAAACAATATTGTCAAGAGTATGGTTATATGACAGCTTCTAAACGAACATTCTTGGCAAATGTCAAAAATCTTTTAGACATACAGAACGGCGTATATACAAAGAAAAATTTTTCTGAGTAAATTTTTAAAAAATATTTTTTTATTTTATTTGAAATGTACGCTGAGTTTGTTGGAAAAGACCTAGATAACGAAAATAGATATGCGCTATTCTGGTTAGATTGTCCTTATGAAATGTATGAAAAAAAGGCTTTATATGAAGAATATAGAAAATATTGTCATGAAAACGATATAAGACTAAGCTCTAGAGAAAAATTCTATGCTGGTATAAAACATCTTTTCGAAGTTCGGAATGGCAAATATAGAAAGAAATAATTTTTATGAGTAAATTTTAAAAAAAATATTTTTTTATCCGATAGAAAAGATGACGAAATATATTTCAGTCAACAAATATATGTCAGGACTTAAAGAAGAACTAGACCCATTCGCTTATTTGAATGTTTACTTCTACCATTTTGAAAAGTCTACATTTGACAAAGTTTGGAACATCGAACCAGTTAAGTTTGCTATTGTGACTAAAAATGGTGCGAAATTTGAAGACTTAGACATAGAAGGTTTGTTAGCAGTCAAAGAAAATTTTGACAGAAGGTTCTCAAACCTTAAAGAAGGCAAAGCATACAAACTTGTTATACCTTATGAACCAAAGAAAGCAGACGACTATGAATATTATGAGTCTAAGATAGTTGAAGTTCAAGGTAAATTGGGTAAAAAGATTTTAGAGTCTAAACCAGTGTTTACTCCTAAAGAGGAAGAGAACATTGACATTGACCCAGAAATGTTCTAAAAATAAAATTTTATTTTTACATGTCAAATTTCTTTTTCTCTGGCTCTGGCTCTGGTTCTTTCTTCTCTTCTACTTTCTTTTCTTTCTTTTCTTTCTTTTCTCTCTTCTTCTTCTTTTCTGGTGGAGTTATGTCAAATTTCTCAGAACCATATTTATGTAAAAGTTCTTTGTCCTTTAATAGCTCTTCTATTCTGTTTTCTATTTCATCTTCAAGAACAGCGCATGTGCCTTCTTTGCATTCTAAGAACTTTTGTTGGACTTCATCTTTCCAATCGGCGTCATCTCTGTCAACAAGTCTGTCATTGACAAACTTAAAGACTTCTCTGCCTAATGTTTTATGGTTCTTGTCATATTCCCAGAAACAGAACTTTAGAACAAATTCACCTTTCTTGTTTACACTATGTAAGATTTTATGGTCGACAGATGTTTTGCTGTCGAAAAGCTTGTCTCGAATATAGATAGCGAAATCGCTAGACATTTTCAAAAAGATAAAATTTTTAATTTTTCTAAAAATATGTTAGAAAAAAAGTTTGCTGACATTGACAAAAAATTTGAGAATGTTTTAAACAAGAACAAGAGGAAGTTAGAAAATGCTCAGATAAAACCCATACATGACAAGTTCCTATTTGCTCAGAATGGTATAACAGGTCTAATCGCACCACCTGGGTCGGGTAAGACTTTCACTTATCTTAAAATGGCTGCACAACAACAAGAACTAGATGAGAAGAACCCATTCTATGAGTTAGTTGTCATTTGTAGTACTTCTGGTCAATTTGACCAAACCGTCAATTCGTTCAAAGATATTATAAAAAAGTCTAAGTTAGTATGTATAAAAGACTCTGAGTTGTTGGATTGGATAAAGAAGTACCAAAGAAGAGTTTTGAAGTACAATGCTATAAATGAGTATGTCAATTCTAAGTTTAAAGACCCAAATGAGGAAATGCAGAGAATATTAGAGAAGAAACACTTCAGAAACAAACAGAAAGAGATAGAATACATTTCGAAGAAATTGCAATCTTACGATTGGAAGACTTACCCTCATAGATGTCTTCTTATCTTAGATGACTTTGCTTCTCATCCTTTGTTAAAGAACAGAGAACAAGACATGTGTCGAATTCTCAAGAAGCTCAGACACTTTAACATTTCAGTTGTCATTTGTGTACAGACAGCAAAGAGTTTAAGTAAGGATGTAAAGAGAATACTTACTGACATTGTACTTTTCCCCGGATTGTCCGAAGACGATTTCATGGAACTTATGAAAGAGTCCATGGCAGGTAAGTTTGACAGATATGAACTATGGGAGAAGTACAAAGTCATACAAGACCCTCATACTTCTTTCAGAATTCATATCTACGCAAACAAAGTTCAAATTGTAAAAATTCAAGCTTGAAAAATGTAAGTGTTTAGTCTTAGTCTGTTGTGGTGCTGGGGCTGTCGGTTCTTCTGGCTTTGGAATGGACTCGGTTGGTGGTACGTCGGACATTCGTTTGTGTCCTGTCGGAAGGAAGAGTTCTTCCAGTTGTCAAGAAATTTTTTTCCTGTCGGAAGGAAAAACTTTTTCTGTCGGAAGGAAAAACTTTTTCTGAAGTTCGACCAAAAAGTTCTCAATTTTCGAAAATTTGAATGGTTTACGGACGAACAACAGGAAATTTTTTTCCAGTTGTCAGGAAATTTTTTTCCAGTTGTCAGGAAATTTTTTTCTTGTTGGAAGGAAGGACTTGGAATGTTGGAAGGAAGGACTCGGAATGCCAGAAGGATTTGACAAGACAATTTACCATCTAGAGCTACCTGAGCCATCTGAAGTCAAGACCAAAAATAAATGGTTCATTTACTCTGCTTGTTTGAAGTTGTCAAAATACTCTGTTATTTTTTCCTTTAACAATGGCAAATCTTCTTTGAAGGTAAGTATTGTACAACCTTTAATATCATAGTGTGTTTGAGGTAACGTATCTTGAACTATTTGTTTCACATCTTCATTTGGGGTCATTGAAATCGGTAAGTTTTCGCGATAGAACCAATTTCTGTCAGATTTGTAAATCTTAGCAAGGTCGTAAAAGCTTTTGTTGTTTCTTCTGACTAAATGCAACATAACCATATCTCTGTCTTCTTCATTTTCCATCTCTTCAGTGTAAATCATATACTTATAGTTCTTTTCCTTTCCTTTTGGTACCGAACGTGGTATTCTTTTCTGTATGTTTTTGTCTTTTGCTTCAAGCTTGTTTTCCATCTCTTCACGTTCTTGTCTATGAATTTCATCTAACATCATGAAATATAACAAGCATAGCGAGGTGAAGCCCACATTGCAACAGCATTTACAAGAAGTCTATGTACATACCAACCTCTCAAACCATTTGGCAAATTTGACGATTTTCGTACGGAAATCTCGACCCTCGGTTTTCCGAGGGTCGCAAACATATGAGGAAATTCTTCTAAAAGTTCTTTTGTCTGTTGGTTTTCAAACCAATGGTATGCTTGCTTTGTAGAACGAAGAGCATTCAAAATACTTTGCATTTGGTACATATCGTCTTTGACCGAACGAATGAGACGGAGTTGTTTGTTAAACTGTATGTACTCATATTCTTCATTTATAGCTTCATGGACTATAACTGTTGTTGTGTTCTCTGTTGTTGACATTACTGTCTTTACATACAAAATAAAAAAATAAATAAAAATAAAACTAACTTTATTTTTTTTAAGTTTGGTCATCCTTCACTATATGACAAATATACTATATTTTACTTAAAAATATGCAAGCGGCTCATAGCTCAGTGGTATGGGCTACCTCGCTACAGGCGTCGAAGACCTCGGTTCAAATCCCGATTCGCGCAGGTTTTTTCCTTTTATGCAGTGAAATTTCATGTACATAGGTTACTTTGGTGTTAGACCCTAGTGAAGAAAATAGAACGATATAAGTTTACATTTGTAAGGCTACTTTGGTGTTAGACCCTAGTGAAGAAAATAGAACTATATAAGTTTACATTTGTAAGGTTGGACGATAAAATTTACTGACTGACGTCGGACATTGTCTTGAAAAAGTAAAAAGACTTGTCTTGAAAAAGTAAAAGACTTGTCTTGAAAAAGTAAAAGACTTGTCTTGAAAAAGTAAAAGACTTGTCTTGAAAAAGTAAAAGACTTGTCTTGAAAAAAGTACGGGTATCGTCTGAAATCAAGACCACTGTTCTCAAATTTGAGAACTTGACACCAAAAAATTTCTTGAAAAAGTCAAAGACTTGTCTTGAAAAAGTAAAAGACTTGTCTTGAAAAAGTAAAAAGACTTGTCTTGAAAAAGTAAAAGACTTGTCTTGAAAAAGTAAAAGACTTGTCTTGAAAAAGTAAAAGACTTGTCTTGAAAAAGTAAAAGACTTGTCTTGAAAAAGTAAAAGACTTGTCTTGAAAAAGTAAAAGACTTGTCTTGAAAAAGTAAAAGACTTGTCTTTGAAAAAGTAAAAGACTTGTCTTGAAAAAGTAAAAGACTTGTCTTGAAAAAGTAAAAGACTTGTCTTGAAAAAGTAAAAGACTTGTCTTGAAAAAGTAAAAGACTTGTCTTGAAAAAGTAAAAGACTTGTCTTGAAAAAGTAAAGACTTGTCTTGAAAAAAGTAAAAGACTTGTCTTGAAAAAGTAAAAGACTTGTCTTGAAAAAGTAAAAGACTTGTCTTGAAAAAGTAAAAGACTTGTCTTGAAAAAGTAAAAGACTTGTCTTGAAAAAGTAAAGACTTGTCTTGAAAAAGTAAAAGACTTGTCTTGAAAAAGTAAAAGACTTGTCTTGAAAAAGTAAAAGACTTGTCTTGAAACAATGACCGACATAGACCCAGCAGATGAGGCAATCTACCTTATAGAGATAAATGAGCTAGTTAGGAACTACCTGAGCCATCTGAAGTCAAGCGAAAAATAAACGCTTTACATGTATTTTTCAGCAACTTCGTCAAATAATTTTATAGCACTATCTATCTCATCTACTTCAAACGTTTCTTACCTTTCGTGGGAGCACCATACATTTTCTCAAAAACTTCAAGCAGTTCTTTTCAGCAGCTCTCATATCATTTACAAACACAACCTTAACTCTATTGACTGTACTGTCATATCTTTTAGTTATATTAAATGTTCTTCCTATCTTATATCTCTTTGTATTGAAGTCCTTCGGTTTCTGAACGATATAAAGTAAGCCTTCACTGCAACGTTCAGTATCGAATGAACCATATGTTATGAAATTATATCCAACAACTGGGTCAATCCAGAACAAAACTAGTGGTATAAGACTTTTGTCTATAAGATATGCTGTAGTTCCATGAAATCTTACCGATATCAAAAGCTCAGGATTTCTTGTCAAAATTTTCTGACTAGAAGCATTTCTAACCCAGTCCTTTGCTCTCTTTCCAGATGGTGTTAAAATGTCTGACAAAGAATATTTTTTGTATTTCTTTGAGTATCTTACGTTTAAATCACCAATTCTAACCATTTTGGTGTCATTGTCTATCTTTCTAACTGTTTCAAACTCAGTGTTTGACATTTCCTGTTCTTACATACAAAATAAAAAAAAATATTTTAAAAAAACTAGCTTTTATTTTCTATCTTAAGGAAATTCATGAAATTTGGTCATTTTTCAGCAAAAATATATTTTAGGGTAGAAGGGTAGATATAACCTGTTTTCTACCCTCATTTCTACCCCATATGTCCTTACTGAAAAAAGTATGTGTTCCATATGCCATTTTACTCAGAATTTTGTTGCTGAATTCAATAAAAATATATTTTAGGGTAGAAGGGTAGATATAACCTGTTTTCTACCCTCATTTCTACCCCAGTTATTTTATAAGCGTTTTACATGGTAAACATTGTGAATTCGTGAAATTCTAAACAATTTCGTAGCTTCAATTTCTTCTTTTAGTACATCGAATGTTTTAACGATACCGAAGGTTTCTTTATATTTCTTCTTGACGTCAGATAGAAGGAAATCTTCTGCTGTTGGATAGTTTTGTTCAGAAATTCTAACATATCCATTTTATCTTCTGCTGGCTTTTCTGCTTCTTTCTTTAAGTCTGCATAGTCGTTTCGCATTCTTTCTATCTCTTTGACGGAGTAGTTATATTTCCTAATTGCTGCTTTACATTTAGAACATTGCGGGTTCATTTTTGCGTTATATTCTGAAACCTTACCTGCTAAAACAACTAAGGCGTCAATGGTTTTCTTTAACTCAAACATAGCGGGTCTTATTTGTTCATTCCATACCTTACCTCTTCTATCTTTATCTCTTATTTCCCAAACACATTTTGCAACTAACGAAACAAAGTTGTCGTAGGTCTTAAACTCCCCAGATTTGTATATGTCAGAGATGTTCTTATATACCATATCGCAATCTTTGTCCATGACTTTGTGGTTGCAATGAAATCCAAGAAACTCATAGTTTACCTTACGTATGAACTTCTTTATTTCTACTGAGTCAGTTGCTTTGACTTCTATTTCATCGAATTCTGGAATAGTAAGCTTTTGTTGTTGGATTTCAGGAAGTTTAGGTAAATGGTCAATAATATCCTGCATTTCATAAAGATACTGTTCATTTGTTTCATCTTTTGCACTACAGTCTAAATCTCCTTGGAGAAGTTCTTGCTTTATCTTCTGGATTTCTGTTTCGAAAGTATATGAAGAAGGAATGAAGCTTTTCATCTCTACTAACATTGAAGTTGGGTTCATGACTAAAGAGTTTGGTGCTGTTGTTGCTAACATGTTCTTACAATAAAAATAAAAAAATATTTTTTTAAAAAAACTAACTTTATTTTTTATTTCGGGAAAATTCATGAGGTTAGAAAACATGTACGAAGAAGTCTTGACAAAACATTTACGATGAAATCATGACAAAACATTTATGAAGAAGTCTTGACAAAACATTTACGAAGAAGTCATGAAAATTCAAGAGGGTAGAAAAGAGGGTAGAAGACAGGTTAGATCTAACCTTCTACCCTAAAATATATTTTTGGGTCATTTACTCACAATATTTTTGTACAAAACGACCCCAAACTTTTAACTTCTTTTCTGCAGCTTCTAATGTTATCTTAGCGAGTTCATATTCTCTAAATTCTCTTTAAATCTTCTTGTTCCCATTGGTCTAGTTCGTATGGCGAGTCTCTATAACCAGAACATATCTCACGTTCATGTTCTATTTGTTTTTCATGCATTTTTCTAACTTCTTCTTCAAACAAAGGTTTTGCATTCTCTACTGTATCTTCAAGTTCTTCTTCATCTAACTTCTCATGAACTTTCTTGTCTATGGAGTCCATAATTTTTCCAACTGCTATACAATATTTTGGAGAAGCCCACATTGCTATATAGTTTACAAGTCTTGGGTCTACATACATTCCTCTAACCTGTTTGATTTCATCCGGAATTCCTGCTTGAAGTTTGTATAAAAAGCAACCCGCCGTTTTCCGCGGGTTGGTATATTCTTCACAAAATGCCTTAAAATACTCTTCCCAGGACTTATTTTCCAACAACCTTCTAAAGTCTTTCCCAAACTGCTGACATATCTTTGTTACATTTATATAACCATCCTTGTCTCTACGTAAGACTTCAATACCGTTGTAAGTGCCTTTTGTGAATGTTTCGCCATTAGATTTGTTCGTGAACGTTTTTGCTTCGACTGTCATTTTCAGTTCTTACAATAAAAATAAAAAATATTTTTAAGTGGCTTAACCGTCGGACATCCGTTTGTGGCTTAACCGTCGGACATTCGTTTGTGGCTTAACCGTCGGACATTCGTTTGTGGCTTAACCTCAAAACAAGCATTTTGTGAAGAATATACCAACCCGCGGAATTCCGCGGGTTGCTTTTTTTATACAAAATTCAAGAGTTTTGCGTGTTTTCTACGATGTTGTCAAAATGTCGTGTTGTCACACTTTTTAAAAGAAGTTAAAATGACCGAGGCACATAGGCACATAGGCACACCTAAAAAACATCTAACCAAAACTCATTTTTCAATACTTTTTCAGCACTTTTCCGTAGTTGTATATGAAAGACAATTCGAGATAAAAGTCATAGTACAGTGGAATAATATGCTGCACACCGTTTGTTGTGAACCAAACTTGAAAGTCAGAGAAACTGTTACTAGGTGGTTCGTAGAATTTAGAAGCAAAGTCATAAAAGTCCTTACCGATACATAGAAAACTGTTGTTGCTTGAACTGAAACTTGCATGACACATGACATTTTGAGGGTCAAACACATTTCTATAAACTGTCAAATCTGTTGGTGGGCGTATAAATTTAAACGGACCGTCAGGTGGTAATGGTTCGTTCTGGTTTAGTAACCGAAGAAATTGTGCCCAAGAACGTTTGTCTACTCCCCAATATAAAAACTCTGTATCTCTTGGAGGGTTAATTTCAATCTTTTGAAATGAAACTGTGGAGTTCATCTTGTTATATTCTAGTTTCAGATAGTATGTTCCATTTAGTAAAGAGTGGTATTTTTCTTGAAATTCCCAGTAGTATTTGTTTATTTGAGTTTGGAAGTCATTTAGAGTTTTCTCAAGACTTTCGTCTGAACGAATTGTAAAGATTTTCATTTCGTCAAATTTTTCTATTAGACCATCAGAACCTTTATACTGACCATGAAAATATACTGCGAACATGAAGGCGTTCGTTCTATTTGAAAACAAAACTCTTCTAAATCCTATTGCCTTTGCATCTGAAGGACTTTGAAGCCAACGAATTGGATAGTCGAACCTGTAAGCTCCGGATGAAATTTCTTCATCTGATATAGTCCTACCGGCATTTGTGAAGATATAGTCTAACGGTTTTGTATCTGCTACTTTTGTTCTTTGTTTTTCAACCTGAAACATTTAATATATGTAAAAATATACTGTTTTAAAAAATGTTTTAAAATGGTATGCCATTTCATATTTCTCATCTAACAAACATGTTGTCTGACTGCTTGAGGGTTATGTTGGTACCATTCGAACTTCACGCTTACAATTCCTTCAATTGCATTCAAAATGTCTGAGTCGGAGTCAACCATTTGTTCTCTCTTTGTAGTCTTGAAAGCGTCAAGAAGCATTGCAGCTGTTGTGACATTGCCATGTGCATAGTAAATATGACCATCTAAATCTGTTACGGTTAGTCTGAGATTGTATCCTTTCTTATTTCCATCTTGTATGGCAGCAAGTACACCCATGAAGCCTTCTTTGTTCTTTCCTTCTTCAAAATTTACTGTAAAGGTTCGACCAGATGTAATTTTACTTCTAACCTCACGATACTTTTCATATGCATATCTTGTTCTTTCCATGGGAGCATGTGCGTCTTCACCTTTTCCTTTTTTCCTTCTCAAAGGATGCAATTGTTCGTCATGTTTCCAGTAGAATCTGGCAAAGCCGTCGTGTCCTTCAACTTGAGGCTCACTAACATTGAAAGGCAAGTTCATAAGACGTTCTTCTTCTAACCTCTCTAGTCTGTTTGGATAATTGGCGCGTGCTGTTTCAAGGTCCATTTCGTAGGTCAGACCAGCCAGTTTGTCATAGACTTTTATGGGTCTTCCCTTCCTATATTTAAACTTCTTTGAAACTTTCCAACCATATCTTTCTAACTCTGCTTTTATTCTAGCAGATTTTCTATCCATTCTATATGGGGGCATTTTTATAAAAATAAAAAAATGTTTTTACTTTACTTAACATAGCCACCAGCTACCAAAAGTCTTTGACGCCAACCCATACCAGCTAATGAAGGTTGACTTGGTTTAGTTTGGAAACTAAACTTTGGTTTTGGTTTATCTTCAGTTTTTGGTTTTTCTTCTTCTATCGGTTTTTCGTCACTTTTCGGTTCATCTGACTTTACCTCACTTGCAGGTATGGTTGTGTCGTCAACATCTTCATAAATATCATATGCCATTTGTTTTTGTTTTCCTTTCAACTTTTTGTGTTTGTTGTAAAGTTTAGAATATTTTGACTCTAAGTCAATGAGATGTTCTATAATGAACTGTTGGTCAGTGAAGAATACCTTCCCATCTGTTGTCTCGAAAGCTCCTTCAGACTTCAATATTTTATTTGTGAGAGTCTGTTTCTTTTTTGAGATACTAGCCGTTCCATTTCTATGAAAAGTGACTTTATAGTTAGGGTTTGTATTTCCAGACCTGGCACTTTCTATTATTGAATTTTTCTCTTCATCTGTAAGTTCTTTGACAGGTTTTGACAATGGTTCTGAACTTTTTGTTTGTGGTGTCAAATCTACCGTTTCAACTTCTTCGGTCATTTCATCTCAGTAAAAAATTTTAGTTTGTTTTGTTTTCAACTGGTTGTTTAGGTTTTTTAAGTCGGTCTAAAACTTCCTGAGGTATAGGAGGACTTGACAAACACGTGGTTGTGTAACTGCTGGAAGTCGACAAATCCATCTTGAACCCATTTGTCTCAATGCTGTATTGTTCATTTCATCTCAGTAAAAAAATTTACATTCCCCACGTTTGAGGTGGTTGCGGTTGGTTGTTGTTTACCCATTGTTGTGCATGGTTATATCCTCTGTTAAAGAATCTTTCACCTTGGTCCATATAGTGCCCTGCTTGGTTATAGTAGTCATTTGCTTTGTTATAGTAGTTTCCTGCTTGTCTTCCTACATTGTCCATCCATCCTTGAACTTTTCCTCTTGTTTCAGGATTTGGAATAAGATTTGCTGCATCTCGTGCTACCTCCCAACCTTTCTGTACAGTTTGTATAATAGGTTGTGCTTTCTCTTTAAGTATACCTAATGTACTCAAAATCTTCCTTCCAATTCCAAATGCACCTCTAGCTATTGTTCCCACTGCGGGTAAAAATCTGGATGCAACTCCTGCTAATGCGCCAAATAAACCCATTTCTTATGGGTTAAAAATGACGAATTCAAACAAGGACCCCTATGTTTCCAAGGCAACAAAGAAAGCACTCATGGTAAAAATCTTTAGTTCAACACCAAATGCTTGGTTTATGGATATCTTGGAAAACATTCCGAGAGTTAGAACAGATGGACCACCATACTGGCTAATATTTGTTGGTCAAAACACAAGATACTGTGAAGCCATACCATTATGGTCCAAAATATTTTAGATGTGAAAACTGCTTTGACAATATTCGTTGACAAATACCATCCAACAAAACTGACATCTGACTATGAAAGTTCTTTCAAATCAGACGATATTAAAAACTATCTGCGTTCAAAAAATGTAAACCAATATTTCATTGTCGACCAAAACCATTCTGCTCTTGGTGTCATTGACGGTTGTATAAAAATGTTAAGAGACTTAAACCAACCACAAGGTGGTGAGGTAGATGAAATGTCATATGACGACAAGTATAGACACTTCTCCATGGCAAAGATGAGACAAGTTTTAAATATTTACAATAGCCGTAAACAAAAAGGTTTGGGAAACCACTCCCCCGAAGAAATGAAAAACAACCCTGACTTAGAGAAAGACTATATATTTAATAGTTTAGTCAAAAGAGACAAACAAGAAAGAATGCCGGGCTTCAAACTTCAGAAAGGCGACAAAGTAAAAATAGAAATACCTAAACGCGACCCATATGAAAATACTATTGACTATGACAACAATGGGAACTCGACAGGTACTCACATTCGTGTTCGTAAAAATAGAAGAAAGTATACAAGAGAATATTATGAAGTTTTAGGCAAACATGGCAAAATGTACAGACTGCAAGCAGAAGATAAAACTACTATTGTCAGACCTCGTTTCAAACTTGTCAAAGTTCAAGGTGGTATACTTTCAAAAACAGTTCCTAACAAATATAAGACAACTCCTGACGAATATGCTAAAGAAGTTGAAAATGACGACTAAGCATTTCTATACCATGCGTAAACTGTCATGTAAGGTGGCATGTAGTCTTTACTTTGTCCCGTTGTTTGCGTATATCCTGAAACGTTATGTGTATGGTTTCCATCTCCCTGAGTGTCACTCCAGTAACAATTTATAGCAAACTTAACGTTGTCTTTAACATCATATCCTTTACCTTTTGTCATTCCTGACCAATCCCAATATCTATGCTTATGCCAACCTGCTTGAGATGTACTTAAATCTATGTAGTGACTGTGTGCAGGTAAATTTTCACCTGAAATCGTTTTACTTCCACCTGTTTCCTTTGAAGAGTTTGCACAATACAAAAACCTGTCGACTATTTGAGTCCAAGTTCCAAAACCAAGTACTACTTCTGGTCTGGTAGAGTTCATTGACGTATAAATAGAACCTATAGGATATACTGTTTGAAGTATTTCTGTCTTTAATGTTTGAAGCTCTGTTTTGTCTGCTTTTTTATATAACTTTTCTTCAAGTTCATTTACGTCAGAGATGCTATGTCTATGATATTTTTGTGGGTATGTTCCTTCTGTCCATGCGAAAATACGTTCTTTTGTTGCATCTACATATCCTTTTATCCATGTCGAGTCTGCTTTTGTATTCCTTAACTCTGTAACACCTTTCTCAAGCTCTTTCAACTGTTGTCCATCTTCCATTAAACCTCTGGTATGACTTGAAACCGTTTGTGTCAACATATCTACAGTTTCTTTGTCGGCTTTAAGGTCTAAACACCCTGAAACCCATCCTGTATCGGCTTTAGTTTTTAAAATCTTTGAAGTCCGTTCATGGTACCATTCAACCCTTTCTTTAATTTCATTGTCTTTTTCATCCACATATTCCTTATCTGCCTTCTTATCTAATGCACTAGCCACACATGCTAACTCATCGTTAACATATGTTTTATCTGCTTTCTTTTCAACATCCTCTTTCGTTGCATATGTTGCATCTGCTCTGTCATGTTCTTCTTGAACTTTTTCAATGACATACTCTTTGTCAGCTTTGTTGTCAACATCTGCTTTCAAAAGAAGTTCTTTTATAGGCTTCTCGTTTAAAGTTCCTTTTGTTGGATTTACACAGACAGTATGGTTCTTACTGTCTTGAAACAGAAACTCATCTGTCATTGGGTTTATCGTCAGTTTTAAGTTTCCTTCTTTCAATGACTCAGATATCTTAGAATAGTTTGAAAAGTTTGTTGTGTTCTTATTTAGAGCTTGCAAAATGAGTTGTCGGTTGTGTTGTATTTCTCTCATAGACGCTGTTTCTTTCGACATTTTTATTCTAGATAAAATATGCTTTCAATAGAAAAAGAAAATTCAAGAGTTGCTACAACTAAACCATTAGATGAACTTTTTACGAATGTCGGTCAAAAGTTTGAGACAGAGACCGTAAAGCATGAAGGCTATCGTTTTGACTACCCATTGAGATGGTTAAGAGACCCATCCGTCACAAAAGCTATTGGCTTTCGTAGAATGAAGTTCATTTCAGAAGCCATACATGGTTTCCCATTTACGGTCGCTTTTGAAATTCGATACTATAACAAAGAAAAACATACGTATGAGAAATTTGAACAGGGAAAACTTTTACAAGTTAGTTTGCTTGTAAACTTAGAAACAACTCTTCAAGCTTTTCAAGAAAAAATAAACGATATCTATCTCGAATATGCAAAACAGTACAACATTGACGAAGGAGAGTACCATCTCGATATTTTTATATGACAGGAAAAATGCAACTGTTAAAATCAATAGAATAGAAGACCTTGGAGAAGACGTTTATATTTCTACAAAATATAACAACTTGGCATGGTATAGATTTTTGAGGATGTTAAATCAGCCTGCAGAATATCCAGTACACCGGACTTTTATGAAGTCGAAAACCCTAATGGAACATATGAAAATGTTTTCGACTCAGATGCTATTATAGTTCATGCTTCATTTTCTGGTGCACAAAACTCTTTTTTATGCTTGGCAAATGACTTTTACGAAAAACCTACAAAGCTATATGAACCACCGAGTGGAAGTATTTCAGACTTTCAAGTATGGTTTACTACAGATGGAAGAAAGAGAATAGTTCCATTATACCATGCGTTTTACTTAGAACTTAGTTTCATATACAACTACTATCGAACGGTAAAAATATAATTTTAATATGGTTGAGGTGTTGGATTTGGTTGCCAACTAGACTGTGGTGCAGGTTCAGGCTGTTGTATAACAGGAGCTTGTTCTTCTGGTTCAGGGTCTTTAGGTATAATACCAACAAACTGACCTACTCTTTTACCAATATTTTTGACACCGTTCCAAATTCCTCTTCCGACAGATTTTATTCCATTCCATATACCTCTTCCAACTCTTCTGAAGAAGTTTCCAATACTACTGAAGAAACCCATTTTACTATATGTAAAAATCTAATGTCCACCTAGTCTCTTACGTTTCCTGTTGAGTTCCATAGCATTCTTTAACTGGAGCTCATACATTCTGTTTCTCCTCTGGTAGAAAACATACTCTGGGTCAACTCCTGTGTTCGCGTCATCTGCATAGAGTTGTTTATATCCCACTTCAGGGTTTGTATAAAACTCTTTCCATCTCATATTTGCATACCATGGTGGCAAACCTAACGCAGCGTCATTTGACATGGCAGTTTGCATTTGTACATCTGTTGGCACTTGACATAGTTTGCCATTGCAGTTTGTATTCTAACTTCATTTGGAATATTCTCTGGGTTTGGTTGTCCAGGTTGCTGTGCATTCGCTAAGTTCTGTGCGTCCATTTAATATTAGATAAAAATATCTCTTACGAGTACATATACTGAACATTTGCAGGCATTGGTTCATCTTCATATTCTCTGTACTTTTCTGCCACGTCAAATAAATAAATGACACAATGGAAAAAACCTAAAACAAGTAGTCCTATTTCAAACCACATTTACTTACTAATAAAATTTCTTTATTGTGACACTTTCTCCAGTTTATGGACCTCTCTCATATTCTATCTTGTCATATATAAACTCATAGTCATGTATGTCCTCTAACCATCTCATAACGGTTTCCAAACCACTTTTATCGGATGTAAAGTAAAAGCATGGACAGTTATGTAAAACGTCTAAAGTTCTAAAGAGTCTCTCAAAGTCCAGTCTACTTGGTATTGAAAATCCATGTGTTATAGAACGGCGGGTCCACTATAAAGAAACATTTCCTTGTCTTTATATTTTTCATACAAATCTGTCAATGACATTCACAAACTCTATACCCTCAATATATTTTTCTATGTCCTCTTTTGAAAACATTTGTATAGTTAAGATATAAAACTTTTGACATAAGTGTTTCAATGTCATGAACTCTTATAGCACCACTATATAATAGTCTAGCAGAATATACTATCCCAGTCTATATATTCTGCTTTTTTCAAAACCTCTCTCACAATATTTTTCTTATCTAATGGTATACGTTCCATCTTACCTATCTGAATCTTTTCTTTTAACTCACTCAATATTTTGTTTGTGTCTGGAATATGTTTGAGACGGTCCATATAGTTGTCGAAGTCATTGCATATAATCTTTGAGTCTGGGAATATTATATGGCACAAATGGGATATATAGAAACTTCCACCGAACAAATCTACAAATGTTAGACCATTCGGTAGTTTCTTAAGTTCTCTCAATATAATATCTTTACATCTACTCTTATTTCCAAAGAACGGTAACGGTGGTTTTGTAAAATTCATTTATATATAATAATAAAATGTTTTTCCCTGAAAAGTGACAGAAAAGTGACAAAACATGAAAACATATATAATTTGTGAAAAGCGACACATTATAATAATGTTTTCGACCCAGAAGAAGGCTTCTTCCAGAAGCAATGGAGGAAGAAGAAGAGTCCTCCGAATAAAAACTTCATTTATACTAAACATCAACATCAGGGCTAGAAGGCACGAAGTGCCTGGAAGCCCCACTGCCTTTTTTTTTTTTTTTTTTTTTCGCCAGTATCTCAAATTTAGATCAATGAATTTTTTTTAATGCAGTTACTCACAATTTGTTTAGATATATTTAAGAACTGATAGAATTATATATATATAAAAAAAAAAAAAAAAAAAAAAAAAAAAAAGGTAGTGGGGCTTCCAGGCACTTCGTGCCTTCTAGCCCTGAGGATGTTTTGTCAAGACTTCTTCATCGTAAATGTTTTGTCAAGACTTCTTCGTAAATGTTTTGTCAAGACTTCTTCGTAAATGTTTTGTCAAGACTTCTTCATCGTAAATGTTTTGTCAAGACTTCTTCATCGTAAATGTTTTGTCAAGACTTCTTCGTAAAGACTTTGTCAAGACTTCTTCATCGTAAATGTTTTGTCAAGACTTCTTCGTAAAATCAGACAAAAATAATGTTTATGTTAGAATGTTAGATCTAACACGTTTTCTAACATGTTTTCTAACATCGTAGAAAACTCATGATTTCATGTAAATGTTTTGTCAAGACTTCTTCGTAAATGTTTTGTCAAGACTTCTTCGTAAATGTTTTGTCAAGACTTCTTCGTAAAATCAGACAAAAATAATGTTTATGTTAGAATGTTAGATCTAACACGTTTTCTAACATGTTTTCTAACATCGTAGAAAACTCATGATTTCATCGTAAATGTTTTGTCAAGACTTCTTCGTAAAATCAGACAAAAATAATGTTTATGTTAGAATGTTAGATCTAACACGTTTTCTAACATGTTTTCTAACATCGTAGAAAACTCATGATTTCATCGTAAATGTTTTGTCAAGACTTCTTCATCGTAAATGTTTTGTCAAGACTTCTTCATCGTAAATGTTTTGTCAAGACTTCTTCGTAAAATCAGACAAAAATAATGTTTATGTTAGAATGTTAGATCTAACACGTTTTCTAACACCTCTTTTCTAACCTCATGAATTTTCATGAACTTTCTTTACAAAGTCTTTACGATGAAGAACTTTACAAAGTCTCAACAAAACATTGACAAGAAAGTTCATGAGAAAGACTTTACAAAGTCTTTACGATGAAGAACTTTACGAAGAAATCTCAACAAAGTCTTTACGAGAAGTCTTGACAAAAATTTACGATGAATCATGAGTTTTCTACGATGTTAGAAAACATGTTAGAAAAACATGTTAGATCTAACATTCTAACATAAACATTATTTTTATTGAATTCCGTATGAAATTTCATGAGTTTGTATGTTTTAGACCATGTTAGAAAACATGTTAGAAAAGAGGTTAGATCTAACATTCTAACATAAACATTATTTTTATTGAATTCCGTATGAAATTTCATGAATTTGTATGTTTTAGACCATGTTAGAAAACATGTTAGAAACATGTTAGATCTAACATTCTAACATAAACATTATTTTTGGGTCATTTACACTCATTACGATGAAGAAGTCACAATAAAGTCTTTATGAAGAAGTCTTAACAAAGTCTTTACGAAGAAGTCTTGACAAAACATTTATGAAGAAATCTCAACAAAGTCTTTACGAAGAAGTCACAACAAAACATCTGTCAAAAACCGCTTTTTAACTTCACTTAAAATGCCACGTAAGCTACGTAAGAATATACGTAAGAGGAAGAGAGCATTGAAACATCCAATAGTAAGACTGACACCACAACAACAGTTGCAACAACAAATGCTGAATGACCCCACTATGTTGCAACAAATGTCAAGCAATCCTATGCTTTTAAACCGAGTTGTTGGTGCACAGAGTGGAGGTTAAGAGCGGCACTTTTAGCGAAAATGGCAGGCTATGGTGGAGCTGCAGACGGAACAGCATATAACCCTCAAAGTCAAATGAATTTGAGTTCAGGTTTGTTTGAACTGTAAAAGTTTTCTGACTTTAATTTGCTTCAACTTCTTTTTTTATAACTCATCTCTATCCTATATGTCTTCAGGTTTTGTTTTATCTCTTATCTTCTCAATATTTTATATGAGTTAGTAATGGTTTTGTTCAAAATTTATGACATCTTTGTTCCACTTTGCTACTTCTGTGGCTTTTTCTGACAACTTTTTTCGCATACTCCTCGTATTAGTTCTTTCAGTTGTTCTTCTTTCTCTTTATTCTCTCCGTTAACTCAGTTGAGTTTCTTTGTGTGTCTGTCATAATTCTTAGTTTCTTTTTCGTTTTCACTTATCTTGCTTCTGTATGCTATGTTTAACTTTTGACTATCTGTTATTGATTTTG
>NC_067205.1:18950141-18976928 GCF_026262505.1 Trichomonas vaginalis G3
TTTGAATCTGAAGCAAATGCAACTTTAAGAGTTGGATTGAAAGCAATGATATCATTTACAGATATAGATGTGCATTGTAAGGCGTCGCTACTGAACTTTACTTTAAGCTGAATGTTTCCTGCAAAAGCTGGAATAAATCGAATAGCTTCTAATGGAAGGAATCTTCTAACAGGAATTCTTAAACGAAGCTTAAAATCAAATGATTTTCCTGCTGTAATTGGACCACTAACAATTTGTCCTGTTCTGCATGTTCCCGAATGACTCCATACATCTTCATGTCGAGTCTTTGAGAAAACATCTACTTTCTTTATTTGTTCGGTAGTTTGTGAGTTTGAAGTTATATATGCTTCTTCTCTTGCGTTGTCTTGAGAATATACGATACGACCATTTGCAAGGATTTGATATCCAGCAACTGCATAGAAAGCGTCATCGAAACCAATCCAAAATCCTGGTGGGTTTGTTTTATTGGAACCTGAACCAATTTCTTTATCTGCAATAAATTGACCTTCCATTTTATACGTAATGAATGTATTGTAAAGGTCCAACATATTTTCACCAGGAGGTGAGAGATTGAATGTTACCCATGTGTTATCTTTAGCAGTTCCAGGTTGTGATGGAATCTTTGCGTCAGAATATTTTCTATTAGTGTCACCAATTTGAACTGCATTGTCTATGATATCGAAATATGAGCGAATCTGATGAATATGCTCTGCTGGAGTAAATTCGTTTAACTGTTCGTTCTGCATGTATTTACTTCGGATAAAAATATCTATTTACTTCATTATTCTCACTCTTCTTCTTGGCATTCGTGGTGGAAGTTGTTTCTTGACATTTTCAATGAACTGTACATTCTCTTTTGTCTCAACTTCTTTCACTGGCGGGTCAGGATTCTTTGACTCGGTTTGTTTTTCAATGAAATTCACGAACTTTGCAATAAGCTCTTGGTTCGTTATTGAAAGTACATCTGGCTTCTTTTCTTCTGGTTCTATTGACTTTTCAGTTTGAACAGAAGGTTTTATATGGGCTTCGTGGACTTCACCCTTACCATACACCTTAATGTTGTCGCTTTCTGCATTCGCTAATGGAACCTTTCTTTTTCTTACGTATATTTTACCATCTTTACTCTGACTTACGTAATAGAAAGGATGTTGTATTCCTCTTGCGTCATTTAATATAATAGACTCTCGCTCTGATTTTGACAAGCTCATTTTACATCGGTTAAAGTTTTAATTTTGTTTTTTATCTGCAGTCAAATGACTCAGACAAGCCCTACGGACAAGACCCAAGGGGTCATAGATGTTGAAGCATTGAAGAAAGAAATTCGTGAGCAAATTTTATCCGAACTGAAGGAACAAAAACAAGAACAAAATCCAGAGAGACCAAAGAGAAAACTTAGTGAAAAACAACTTGCTGCATTAGCTGCTGGAAGACAGAAGAACCCACGTTTGCTGGCGAAGAAAGCTAGAGAAGAAGCTGAAGCAAAAGCTAAAAAAGCTGAAGCAAAGAAAGAGTAAATGGTTTATTTTTATCAGAATTAAATGTATAGACAAATACCTTTATCTGTTGCTTTCAGTAGTGAAAACCCTGACGTCAAAATAAAGGGGAACAGAGTAACGTTTAAGTTTCCAACAGACTGGATTGTGAACATAAATGAAGAGAAGTACATTGGCATAACATCTATGTATATAACACGTGCTTTCAGAAAGGTTGACTTTATACTTCAAGTCGAGATAGAAAATGACGAACAGTCTTTAAGCGCCCAAAACATTCACATATACAAATACTTTAAAGACGATACAACATTGCAACAATGTATGATTTCATTTAATGAGATGTTCGAGAAAAAGTTCAACATTGAAGTACAAACTTTACAGCCTTTACGTGAGTTTCTTGCACAACTGAAAGAAGAAGGTAGTCAGCCACAACTTATAGACTTTCATTATGAATTTAATGAAAATGAAGATGGAACTCATGACTGTCAGTTTGTTGTATTCTCACCATTCAATGAAGTCGCTAAAAAGAAAGAAAATCCATTACGTATAAGATTTCAAATCTCTGAACCAAGTGATGATTTCAAGAATGTTTTCAATTATGATGCAATGCTTCCGAGGAAAAATGAATTTTCAAAGATTGTAACACCTGGCATTTGGGATAGAAAGCAAGCTATATTATATTCAAACTTAAGTAAGGGAGTTGAAAATGAGTTCATTGGTCATACAAGAACTACACCACTGCCAAATCCTAAATACTATAAATTAACTGGCTTCAATCGTGAGTTTTGGATAGACATGTTCTCCACTCATGACCATAACTGCCCAGTGTTCTTACCTCCAGACCATAAGGACTGTCTCTACATTGAAGCACAACTCTTAAATTCTACAATAGCTGTATTGTAAAATCTACGCTAGCTTTATTTTTATCACGAATGACCTCATTGCTGACAAAAATAAATGACCTCATTCATGATCTCATTGCTGACCTCATTCATGACCTCATTCATGACCTCATTCATGACCTCATTCATGATCTCATTCATGACCTCATTCATGACCTCACTGCTGACAAAAATAAATGACCTCAGAACTTCAACTTACGAATAAAGCTTGTTTTAGTCGTTATTGAGAAGTTAAACTTCTCTTCAAAGCAAGGTTGACATGACTTACATAAGTCAAATCCAATCTCTTGACCGTCATAAAGTGCTTTATATAACTTCATAACACTGAACTCAGAGTCTTTGTCAAATTTTCCTTGCGGAACCATTAAACCTTTATCTTCATCATAGAAACACTGAACAGAGTCAGGAAACATTTCATTAGCGGTTAAAGCAATAACATCTTGCTTCACGCCTTTCATTCTGCAGTGAAATGCAACTTCATTTAAATCATTCGTGAGTAAGTCTATGTAAGTCTTCTTTCCACAAAATATTGACTTGTATGCTAAACTTTGTTTTCCAGGTGTTATTTCTGCGAAGTCACTATGAAACTGACCAAGGTTTTTACCAATGAGAACTCTTCCATAACGTTTCTCAAACTCTTCAGCTAAACGAGGGATATCTTCATTGTAGAGATGCATACTGTCGGTGTCGCTATAAAAGATGTCCATTCCTAAGTCTTCAGCAGTACAGAATACTTCACACATTATTCTCTTCGACATAGATAGAATGTTAACACCAAGTGGACAGAAGTTAAAGTGTCTGCAAATGCTTTTCGTTAGCTTGAAAATAGTTTTATCTGAACCATCCAAACCTTCGAACTTCACTATATGGTTGTAGTTTCTGATGGCATATCTTATAGCATCTTTGTCATTTACTATGGTTATTTTTGACTCAATAGGAGATAGAATAGTTTTGCCATAAATACTGTTCAGAATGAGCTTTATATTTTCTTGCAAAGGATTTCCTTCTTTCTTATACTTTAACCTTAACTCAAACAACTTCTTTACTTCATCTCTTATTCTAATATCTCTGTTTCCATCGTAATAGTATCCTTGCAACACTTCACATTTGACACCTTGATATTTTATGAGGTCTTGTAATGTTATATGGTCAACATACATGAGACAGCAAGTGTTTGAACTTCTGGGAACGTTAAGTTCTGGATTTAGTTCAGGGTCACAAACTATTAAAGGAAAGTGTCTATGTATTCCAATCTCTGTTATCTTAATGAGAACAAAGAAGCCGGACATAAACTTTTCACCAATGGGTTCCTTTTGGTCGTCATCGAATAAATGTCTCATGAGATACTCTGTGCTTAGCATCTCATCCTTCAATACTTTTGGAATTCCTTCTAAAGTATACAATCTTGCTATAGCTGATGGATATAATGAAACAGCGTCGAAGTCAGCAATGAGTTTCTTTTTGCTCTTTTGTTTCATGTTATCTGACAACATACATCTTCCACCTTGAATGCATCTCGAAATAAATTCTCTTGGTTTATTTGAGAGGTCATAAAGATTTCCATTCGGGAAGTACACTCTGTTCTCAAATAATTTGTTAGCAATTGAACAAATACTAACGTAGTCATAAACGTTTAAATCAAATTCTTTCAATATGTCATTGCGGAACTTAACAAAACCTTCTCTTAAAATTCTTACATCTTGTTTGCAATAAAACGTGCTATATTTTTCTAAGTCGAAGTGGTTCTCATCTATTCTGCAACCTTTGATGGAATCTATGTTCTTCATGAACGTTTCAATATCTTTTACAAACTTTACATGCTTCAGAAATGACACCAGTTCTGTTGTCATTTGCTAACAAAACACTGCTGTAGTAGTTGTATGGAAATACTTCTTTCGGTCCTGTTTGTAAGTTAAACATAGCAGGAAATAGTTTAAGTTTCTTATTTATAACACTGTAAGAGTCTTTTATAATAATTGCCCTTCCTTTATATAAGCCAGTTATTTGCATTGTTCGTGAACCTTTAATGATGGGAGTTCCTTTCACTTCTGTCATGTGTCTTAAGATGAAGTTTATGTCATAACTGAGGTTATGGAAATATATTAAACTCTTGTCAGGAAGTCGCTCCAAAAATTCTGTTGCACAGTTCTGACCCCAAATGCTTTCAACTCACTGAACCATCTTCACTGTCATAACAGATGTTAAAAGCTTTATGAAAGCCATCGGTACTGCACTCAAAGTCAGCAAAGAAAACGTGCTCAGGAATGAACTTGCACTTATTTTTATTTACTTCTTTTGACTCTGCTTTCTTCTTCAGTTGTACACAATACTTTGGAGCATATGTCAAATCTTTAAATGGTGCAAGGTTCTGTTTATATAAGTCAGTCGTATATTTGAAAAGTTCTCCATAAGAAATAGGTTCGAAATATTTGCACTCCCACAATGTTTTCATAACATCCCATAGCGGTGTAGTTCTATCCATGCGAACAATGTATTTACCATCTCTCTTTGTATAAATCTTCATCTGTTTCTCAATGTTCATTCCACCACACTCCTTCAAGATTTCTATATAGTTGCGAATGAAATATGTTGTCATTGGTAATCTTTCATTTAGCATGTAGTGGTCTTCAACAAGAAGTAAGTCAATAGTTCGAGCAGTTTCACATTCTTTTGGTATGTATCTCTTTATTTCATTATGTCTTGAGTCATTGAAGTAACCAATGGTAACATTAAATGCTATACCTGTTGCGTCAGAAATTTCTTGTACTTTACTTTGAGGAAAGTCTCTAACACGAATGACTTCTCTCATGTGGTCAATAGTTTCTTCATCTACTTCAGCCTGAATGCAAGCATAAACGAAACAATTGTCTTCTGTCATAAGTGCTGCAGTTCTTTTGTTCAATTCATTGAAGATTTGGTAGCGCTCAAGATTTATAGGTAATGTGCAAAGATACTTCCAGAACTGACCGCTTCTCTTCTTATAAAACTTCTTTTCACCAAGGATTTCATTCCAGAAGTCATCTATATCTTGTTTATCTCCTGTTTGTTTAAGTCTGTTCAATAATCTTTTCTGTCTTTCTGTCAGTGTGCTTTCATCTCTATATGGTCTCTTTTTTGGTTTGCCTTTCTTTACATCTGACATCGTTAAGCCTTCATATTCTGTTAAATCATACATCTTTATTTCAGTAAGATTCTTTATGTTTGTCAAGAAGAAGTCATAGTGCATTTCAACAATACCTGCAGCATTTGCTTCTATCTCTGATATAAAGTTCTCCTTCAAGAGCTGATGTAGTAATGTTCCAATATTATTGAGGTTTAACGTAGAACATTCATACTTTCCACCAAGTTTATAACATACCATCCATCTTTGTTGGGAGTTTATTTTAATCTTCTCTAAGAGTCTCATGAAAACCTTACCGAAATGTTTGTGTAAGTAGTCTCTGTTTGGTTCATCTAAAGCTTCGATGTTAAAGTCAATGAGTCTATTGCCCGACTTCACATTTCTCTTCCTATTCTCTTCATCTTTCTTTAACCATCTCTCACCTTCTTTTGGTTTGTCGTCAATGGAACGAATGACATCGTTAGCTTTGCGAACTTGTTCTATAGCGCTCTTAAACATCTCTCTTCTCTGTTGTTTCAGTGTGTCGTCTCTCTTTCGTGTTTCACCAACGTTTGCATTTGTTATGTCAAACATCTCTTGACGAACATCATGCGAAAGAGTTTTACGAGTATGACCAACGTTCGCATTTGTTATGTCAAACATTTCTCTTCTTACTTCATGAGGTACTGAACGTCTATGATATAAGTCAATAGCAACGTCATTTAAAGGAAATGCTCTTGCATGGACTTCGTCCTCGCCGCGTTGCGGCTTTATGAACTCATGAATTCTATCATAACTTATTGCACCATTATAGTCATTGAGGATGTCAGCGAGTGCTTTTTTGTTTGTTGCGTAATGCTTTGCTACTTCTATGTTAGCTTCTGTAAGAAGTTGTTTTATTTCCGAGTGTTCTAACTTAGACAACTTCCGATACATCTTTAGTAGGAAATAAAAAAAATATTTTTGAAAAAATTAGATTAGATTTTTTAAAGTTATTTTTCAAAATAATTTAATATTTTTATTTTAATGAAACACATGCAAGATTGCAAGTTCTTTTCATACAATGCTCTCGCTACTGCCATCAAGAATGAGTTCAATAATGCTTCAAATGTTAATGTTATCTTTAACAAGAAGTTTGTGAAAGAATCTAAGTTTGGTCAGTATGTCAGACCATTAGCTATCGTCATTGACCGCAAACGTTATACTTCACAAGAGTTAGCAGTAGTTTTGAAACAAAAGAGTTTCTTCGTGAATGTCAAAGATACTCATTATACTGTTATAAAGAACTCTAATATTGACTTCTTCAGTATTGCTTTAAATCTTTCCGAACAGAAAGAATATAAGAAGGGTGAAACAAATGTGAAATATTATCCTTCATCTCTGAAGACAATAACGAACAAAGATGTTATACAGAAATTCTTACCAAAGGTTGAAGAAGCTTCTATTGACATTGACGAAGGAAGTGAAATGGTTGAAGAAATAGACCCTGAAGTTATTTAAGCAAAAATATATTTTTGAATAACTGAAAGTGTCACCACGTCACCATGTGCTACCAGGTTAATTAACTTCTTTTAAAAATGATGACAACATGACATTTTGACAACAGTCCAGGATTAATGCAAAAATGAATGTTATCGTTAATGTTATCGTTAATGTTATCGTTTATGTTATCGTTAATGTTATCGTTTATGTTATCAGTGTCGAACATAATTGACGTAGGATTCATGACTTCTTCGTAAATGAGTGTAAATATAGCACAAAAATATATTTTAGGTGAAGAGGTGAGATCTCACCCGTTTTTTTCACCTCTTTTTTCACCTCATTCTCTTTTCGTTAATGTTGTCGTGACTTCTTCGTTAATGTTGCCGTGACTTCATTCTTCCTCTTTGAAGTTATCGAAATATTCTGTTATTTTTTCCTTCAATAATGTTAAGTTTTCTTTGAATGTAAGTATTGTGCAACCTTTGATGTCATAGTGTGTTTGAGGAAGAGTATTTTTGACAATTTCCTTTATTTGCTCATTCGGTGTCATTGAAATCGGTAAGTTTTCACGATAGAACCAGTTTCTGTCAGATTTATATATTTTAGCTAAGTCATAAAAGCTCTTGTTGTTTCTTCTGACTAAATGCAACATAACCATATCTTTATCTTCTTCTTTCTCCAATTCTTCAGTATATATCATATACCTATAACTCTTTTCCTTTCCTTTTGGTACTGAACGTGGTATTCTTTCTGTATGCTTTTGTCTTTGGATTCAATGACTTCATCTTTTGCATGAAGTTTCTTTTCCATCTCTCCACGTTCTGCTTTATATAGTTCATCTAACATCATGAAAATATAACAAGCATAACGAGGTGAAGCCCATATTGCTACAGCGTTTACTAAAAGTCTATGAACATAATAACCTTTCAAACCAGGAGCCAAATTCTTGCGATTTTCATACGGAATCTCTTCTCTCGGTTTTCCGAGGAAGCAATTATATGAGGAAATTCTTCTAAAAGTTCTTTTGTCTGTTGGTTTTCAAACCAATGATATGATTGCTTTGTAGAACGAAGAGCATTCATTATACTTTGCATTTGGTACATGTCATCTTTGACTGAACGAATGAGACGTAACTGTTTGTTATACTGTATGTACTCGTATTCTTCATTTATAGCTTCATGGACTATAACTGTTGTTGTGTTCTCTAATGTTGACATTACTGTCTTTACATACAAAATAAAAAAAATAAATAAAAATAAAACTAACTTTATTTTCTGACTTTCACAAAAGACCAAAAATAAACGCTTTACATGTATTTTTCAGCAACTTCGTCAAATAATTTTATAGCTTTATCTATCTCATCTACTTCAAACGTTTCTTTACCTTTCGTGGGAGCACCATACATTTTCTCAAAAACTTCAAGCAGTTCTGTTTCAGCAGCTCTCATATCATTAACAAACACAACCTTGACTCTATTGACTGTACTGTCATATCTTTGAGTTATATTATATGTCCTTCCTATCTTATATCTTTTTGTTTGAAGTCCTTCGGTTTCTGAACGATGTAAAGTAAGCCTTCACTGCAACGTTCCGTATCGAATGAACCATATGTTATGAAGTTATATCCAACAACTGGGTCTAACCATAACAAAACTATTGGTATAAGACTTTTGTCTATAAGATATGCTCTTGTTCCATGAAATGCTACTGATATCATAAGCTCAGGATTTCTTGTCAAAATTTTCTGAGTTGAAGCATTTCTAACCCAGTCGTTTGTTTTCTTTCCAGATGGAGATATAATGTCTGACAAAGAATATTTGTTGTATTTCTTTGAGTATCTTACGTTTAAATCACCTATTCTAACCACTTTGGTGTCATTGTCTATCTTTCTAACTGTTTCAAACTCAATGTTTGTCATTACTGTCTTTACATACAAAATAAAAAAATAAATAAAAATAAAATTAGCGTTATTTTTCTAACTAATGAAATTCATTATTTTTGTGCTGAATTCAATAAAAATGATTTTTAGGTGAAGAGGTGAGATCTCACCTTTTTTTCACCTAATTTTTCACCTCTTTTTTCACCTATTTTTTCACAAGCGTTTTACATGGTATATGTTGCGATGGTTCATGACTTTAAACAATTTCGTAGCTTCTATTTCTTCTGTCAGTATGTCAAAAGTTTTAACAATGTCGAAAGTTTCTTTATACTTCTTCTTGACATCAGATAAAAGGAAATCATCAGCTGTTGGATAGTTTTTGTTCAGAAATGCTAACATATCCATTTTATCTTCTGCTGGTTTCTCTACTTCTTTCTTAAAGTCAACATAGTCGTTTCTCATGCATTCTATCTCTTTGACGGAGTAGTTATATTTTCTCATTGCTGCTTTACATTTTGAACATTGCGGATTCATTTTTGCGTTATACATTGAAATTTGACCTGCTAGAACAACTAAGGCGTCAATGGCTTTCTTTAAATCTGAAGTAGTTGGTTTTATCTGTCCATTCCATACTTTACCTCTTCTATCTTTATCTCTTATCTGCCACACACATTGAGCAGCTAATGAAACAAAGTTATCGTAAGTCTTAAACTCCTCTGATTTATATATGTCAGAAATGTTTTTATAAACCATATCGCAATCTTTGTTCATAACTTTATGATTACAATGAAAACCAAGGAATTCATAATTTACTTTACGTATGAACTTCTTTATTTCTACTGAATCAGTTGGTTTCACTTCTATTTCATCGAATTCAGGAACAGTTAGTTTTTGCTGCTGAATTTCAGGTAATTTAGGCAAATGGTCAATAATATCCTGTATGTCATAAAGATACTGTTCATTGGTTTCATCTTTCACACTACAATCTAAATTACTTGTTAAAAGTTCTTGCTTTATCTTCTGGATTTCTGTTTCAAAAGTATATGAAGAAGGAATGAAGTTTTTCATCTCTACCAACATTGACGTAGGATTCATGACTAGCGAGTTTGGTGCTGTAGTTGCTTGAATTGTTGTTGTGCCGATTGTTGAAATCATATCTTTTATACAAAATAAATAAAACTAACTTTATTTTTTCTATCTTAAGAAAATTCATGAAAATTCACGAGAAAGTAAAAGTAATCTGAGCCGCTAAGAGACGAGGGTGAAAATTCATGAGGTGAGATCTCACCCCTTCACCTAAAATATATTTTTGGTGTAAATTTATGACAAAAATAAATGGTACCATTAATAATACATGACTGTTCTCATTCATGTCTGATCTACATCTAATGAAAAAGTTTAGAAGAATTTTCTTATTCTTTCTGGCTTATTTTTGTCTTTCCAGTACTCCCGCTCTAATGGTCCCAGATGTGTTGGCTTTGACTCTCTCAAGTTCTTAGATGGTATAACATCTTCAACGCCTCCTTCATATCTTACTTTATAAGTGTCATCGTTTATGTTGTAGCCAAAGTATTTCAATAACCACTCCTCGCTTTTGCTTCGTCAATGGTTTCAGCAAGTTTGCCATTACTACTTTCGACTAATTTGTGACGAGGGTAAAACGCAATAGAGTCGTCAGCCAGCTTTTATAAGATATCCATTACCTTGCGTAGAGTCTACGATATAATAGTTTCTACTTAAACCTTAAACGTTTCTTTGTCAACGGTTTGTCGTCAAGAACTACACGAACTTTTGTACCAGGAATGAGGGTAAAATTGTGTTGAATTTCTGATATTTTGTGTTTGGCTTCGTTTCTTTTGTATATACTTTTCTTCTTGTTGTTGTGTCATTGAATTTGGTGTATGTCCTGTTGTAAAATGTGTTGAGGAATTATATACTTCGAGAAAATGTTTCATTGTTTCTTCAGTAAAGTCTCGCTCTTGGTTTAAATTCTGAGCGTTCTTATGAAGCGGTTTATGATGCCGAGTATGTTATGGTTATGGTCTTCAGTGTGTAGTGAGTTATGTTATGCTTAATGAGAAAATCTGTGATTTCATTGCTGAGGTATGCACTGTCTTGGTCTGATGTTAAAGTATTGGGCTATGTTTCTGCTACAAACTTTTGTAAAACTCTTAACACTTCACGAGTTCCTTTATTCCTCATTGGATATGCATATGCTTTGCGAGTGTTAACATTAATGAAGATGAGGAATGGGTTATGTCCTCCTTTTCTGCTTTGAATGAGAGTGTCAAATTGGTATGCGTCAGGAGTGTTGGAGTAAATTGGTAAAAAGTAGTCGTAAGGGTTTATTTTTGTTTGATGTACAACATTTTTGTTCAAAGAACCTTTTCACTTCAGCTCTGTTAGTAAATCCCCAAACTCTTTGCAGCTTCATTGAACTTCTTAAATGACCTCCATGGATGTTGTTCGAATACTTCTTTCAAGCTCATTTATGTAAAGTTAAAGATTTTATTCTAGGCTCAAGCGCGTTCATTGAACTCTAATACCATGCGAATACAGTCACAAATGGTGGCATATAATCTGCACCCGAGCCTGTTGGATTTGTTGTGAAAGTGTGTGAATGATTTCCTCCTGGTTCAGTTGGTCGAAAAGTCTTTTTTGCTGCATTGTTATAGATGGAGATAAAACGTCATTGCCAGCTTCATACTCTGAGTTGTATAATGGGTGGTCTCTTAATGAGTGGCTATGGTCGCCAGAAAAGTTTGTAGTTCCTGTATGAGTGTGCGGTGGAAGGTTTGCTTTCAGTAATTTCTTCGAACCTCCTGTTTGCTTTGAATATCTAGCACAGTATAAGAATTTATCTACAATCTGTTCCCACGTACCGAAAACCCAGAACTGTTGCTGGATTTGTTGAGTTCATTGACGTATAAATAGAACCTATAGGATATAATGTTGAAGTATTTCTGTCTTTAATGTTTGAAGCTCTGTTTTGTCTGCTTTCTTATCTAACATTGCTGGTAGTTCATATGCTTCAAAGTTTCTGGCATGATCTTCAATATTCCTGCAACTCTTATCTAAATTGTTAAGAGTATCTTTTACGCTTGTACTTGGATTTTCTAATGGTGCACTTGAACCAAGGTCAAAGTTCAATATTATGTCGTCTGCTCTAACAGTATAGTGAAGGATTCATGTGTATGGTTCTTGTAGGCTTTACTGTCTAATGTAGCTTGAAGTTCATTTATATCGGAGATGTTGTGTTTATGAGATTTCAAAACTTTGTTCATTGCTTCGAGTTCAACTTTGTCAGCTTTACTTTTAATAGCATCTTCAAACGTTATTTTTGCCTTAACTCTCAAAGTAAATCTTGGTTCAACTAATACACCGTTAACATTGAAAGTAGAGGCATAAATTTCACCGGTATAAACCAAATGCTTCTGGTGCTTTAGCTACATCATACTGTACAGTACAGCTTATGTCATAACCTTTAGCACGAATGTATTTATATCTTCTTTCATTAACATTTTTTGTCTTCGCTTCATCACTTCGTGTTAAATATCCATGGTAGTCCGTTATAATCTGTTCGTCTGAAGTTATATAATGAACGTGGTTCTTGACTTTATCACTCAGAGCTAAAAGCTCATTTTTGTCTGCTTTTTCGGCTAATTTCTCATTAACATCATTCACTTCTAATTCAACTCTTCCGCCAGAACTCTTATTATCATTAATCTTTTTCATTAATTCCGTAATTACATCATAAAGACTATATTCTGTTTTCGGTTTTGTAAATAATGAGTCAAAATTTCTTTTCATCATTACATCGCTGACATTAATGATATCAGCAATCCTTTTTCATTTATTCTCTTCATTAGTTCTGCAATAATGACGAATATATAATCTGTTAATTTATTCTCTTCATCGAGGGTTATAGAATGTTTTGAAATTGAATCATTAACTCCTCTAAATAAATCAATAACTTCAGGATACACGTTTTTAATGTCTCGAATAACCCGACCAGTATCCTGTTGTTCATGTTCTTCGTTCCCGTCGTTACGTGGTTTTATATCTCTAACCATCATCAACGCAGCCATAACCGGAGGGTTTGTTGCTATCTGTTCGAAAATCCGTCCGTTATGTACGGTATATCTAAATAATTTCTTTGTGTTTGTTAAAACATTTGAAACAAGTCTTTTAAAACCATCTACAAAATTTCCTGTTTCACCTAATGTTCTTGCAGCATTTACAAGCTCACCCATGCCCGCTTTTGACCCCAAAAACGTCCATATTGCATTTATTTCACTCTGTATAGTTGTCCATTCAGCAAAATTAATTCCTGCATTCGCTAAGCTGAAAATGAAATTCAGTGGATCGAACTTAATTCCACCTTCTTTTTCAATTTCAACGAACTCACTAACATGAGATTTTAAATATTCTTTCGTTAAAATTGTTTTCCCTGATGTTATGTCATTAACGAAACTATCACCGTCAAAAGTTAACGAATTCAATTTCGTCGTTGATGCTTTTATTTCATACACCGCTTTATCGATAGTTTTTGGCTCACCTTCTTTAGAAGCATATGAAACATTAATGAATGAATTATATGCATTCGTGAATGAGTTAAAATCAATGATTTTCATTAATGACGCCTTTAATGATTCATTTACTGTCGAATCCCTTAAAGCAATTAATGAACTGTCATTTATGAAAGGTACACTGCAAACCGTCGAGTTTGGATCAAATCCTGTAGTTGGTGCAGGAATATTAATGATATAAGTCATTAAATCATTAAGTGACGTAAATAATGTTGTCGTTTTTGATTTAATTTCTTTAGCATCTGTTATATATGGTAATTTCATTTCTGTAGTTTCTGAATTAAAGATATTCGCTAAAATGTTTTGTAAACTGTTTTGAACAGCTGTGTAAACCGTTGAATCCGGAACTCTTACGATTTCACCGTCCTTAATAAAAGGCATTGCACATGGTGTAGTGCTTGGATCGAATCTTTTTGGGTTATGATTCAACATATATTCTAATGCTTCATAAACAGACCTATATACGGTTGTATTATCTTTTTCAATAATTTCACCGTCCTTTATAAATGGCATAGTACATGGAGTTAAAATAGGGTCAAACTTTTCATAGTCCTTCCATGTTATGTATTTCTCAGTATTTCCATCAGTGATAACAATATATTTGTCAGTAAGTGTGAGAGAGTATTGACCAAAATATAAACGTTTAGCTCTGTCAGCTTCATACGCATATGCAGCTATACTCATATTTTAATGAGAATAAAATGTTGTTCTATTTGCAAAGTACAGACCCAAACGAATACGGGACAGTAAAGCTACAAACAAACTTAGGTCTACAGAATGAGGCGCTTGCATTCAGAATGGTTGACTTCAATACTATCGCTTCATTCGTTATAACAGATGAAACAGATTTCATGGAGCTTGAAATAGATGGAAAGAAGCACGAAATAAGATTTCACAATAATGTAGAATATAAGATGGAAACATTAGCTGGAGTGTTAAATGCTCTCATAAGTACTACAATAAACAAGGATAACGGAGAAAACTTAATGAATGTTAAACTTATTGCAGGAGTTTTGAAGTTCAGTTATGCGAAAGAGTTTAAGATACCAAGAATGAGTCATAGAGTACAACTTCTTTTGGGAGCATACCATATGACATTTCCTTTGAAAAGTGTTGACAAAACGATTGAGATGAAATCTGTTCCATACGTATGTTATGGTAATTGTTTGTACATTGAGTCTAAAATAGCTAATGTCACAGGCATTTCAGGAGTTAATAGTAAAGGTTCAGTAGAATATAAATCCTTCTGTTATGCAGTCAATTCAATGTTCATTCCAAACGTTCCTGTCATAGCAACTCATTTAGGTAAATGGGTTCGCATTAGTCCTCATAATTTGAAAGACATGCAATTCAGACTTGTTGACTTTCAAGGAGAGCCTGTAGAACTGAAGGCACCAGTGCGAATGACTGTTGAAGTTGACTTTTTAGAAAATATTAAATGCAACAGCTTACAAGAGAACTCAGAGCTAAAAATATAAAGTATGAATGTTATGTATTAGGTCATGAACTTTGGTTGTTGCTGTTTGATGAAACAAATGAATTAGTTATGTCAGTCAAGAGAACAGAAAAATATTGTGTTAGTGAAAACTGCACCAAGTCAATAAGATTAGGTTTGCATTATGAAGATGAGTTCGATACTGTTGAAGAAGTTTTGGATAGATATTACAAATTGCTAACTTGAAATTTTTTTTTGACTGACGGCGCAAAGCGCCAAGATGGGCTCAAAGAGCCCTCCTGACTGCTTTAATTTACTAAAACATATTTCAAACAAAGTTTATATTCTGTTGAAAGTTTTGTATATTCGTTCGAATATTTATACTTAAACTCAACTCCTGTAGTTCCTGGTGTTTCAATGATGCGGATGTTACCTATTTTCATGAATGGTGGCGTTTGACCACAGCATTCGATTTCAGGGTCGAGATAGTCAATGACACATTGTTTCCCTGTTATTCGTGATATAACATTTTCAAGGTCCTCCTTTGTTAGAATTATTTGGTTCTTGCTTATAAGATTTGTCAAAAGCTTCTTATCGTCTTTGAGTAAAATTGTTTGGTATAACTGAAGAAGGTAATGGTCTACGTTATCTGAAGGATTTGTTTGAACATTTGTGTAAGGGTTGTCGTTGGCTTCTCTTGAAAGAATTTGGTCCAGTGGTGGATACTCTAACTTAACATCTGATGTAGCGTTAGCGTTTGAAGCTGTGTTTAAATTCACCGACTTAAGTTCTGGTTCTTTTTCTTTCAAACACTCTGAACTATAGTTCTTTATGACAATATTGTTTGTCGTTCGTGAGTCAACATTTGATGTTGGTTCAATTGGAACATTAACGGCACCAGCTAAGATGGATTTGCTTCTCATTTCATATAGAATAAAAACCTTTTATATGTATGAAATGAACAATATACTCGACAAGGGTTTGAATGTAAAGCTAACGAATGAAAATATTGTTGAATTCACTGAGACAGGAGCTGTGTATAAAGATGTAGAACTACTGAACAAAAGAGCAAAGGGAAGAAGCAGGAACATGAACAAAGGGTGGAAGCCTATAAAAATTTATGTCAATGATGGCTCAGGAGGTTCAAACATAAAGTATGCAGAAAGTTATAGAGTTTATGCTCTCAAAGGTGAAAAGCCTTCATTTAAGAACAGCTATTCTAACGCATATCCTCAAAAGCTAACGGATGGGGAAGTGGATGATATGAATGACAGCAAAAATATTAACAGAAATGGCGACAGAGATGCATGGAATTTGTTTACCATCAGTCAATTGAAGGTTAAACTTTAAAACAATGTTGGTCGTTCCCATGGAATATTTTTGACTTTAATGGTATTAGTCATGATATGAATCTCAAGGTATGAACGAGGAGAGATGAGAGACTTATATGCTTCCCAAATTTCTTCAAAAGGTAATGTTATACCTGACTTTTCCAAATGAGTTCAATGTCATAGCGTGAGAAACCTTGAAAGATAACGAAGTCAGTTATGAGACGTTTTATGTTTAAAGCTAAAAACCTCCATGTTTGCATAAGTATTGCTACAGTTAAGTGGTAATGTCTGACTTTTAGTAATGATGTTAGCTAATGGTGAGTCTGGTTTTGACACTAAACCTTTTCCGCGAAGTCGTCACAAACAATAAAGTGTTTGATGGATATTTTTTGAAGGGTATTTGAAAGTTTTGACAGAATGTATTTGTAAGTCGTTTCATATCGTAAACTCCTGAGTACTGACGTAAGTGGTGTTTGTTAATAATTCTTTCCATCTCCTCAGAAGTCTTTTGCATTCCTGACTGTATAAATTCAACGATGGCATAATATTTCCTCTTACGTCGAATGTAACGTTGAAGAAATTCAATGAGTTCACTGTCTGGAACTTTAACGACAGAGGCTTGAACTTTTGACATAAATGTTTTCGCTGTTGAGTCCATAGAGTCTGAAGTTGCTGATATAATGATTTGGTCATAATATGAGTCATTTCCTAAACGTTCTGTTATAAGAATATGACGAATGAGGTTAAATGTCTTACCTGAACCCATCTTTCCACAATAGAAATACACACCATTTGAACAGAACTCATAGTCCTTGCTGAAAGGAAGAATGAGAGAAGAGTTAAGTTTGTCTGTAGTTTCATTCATGTCTTCATCTACGTCATGTATTAAATGCTTCATTTTATCTCCATTAAAAATGCAAGTCAGAAATATTCAGAACATAGCACCGAGTCTAACTGACAAGAGTATAAAGATATACTATGAACATGTTATGATGAAACCTACCAAAATTCAAGAAAGTCAGTATACTTATGAATATCCAAGACACTGGGTAGAGTATGTAGGAGGTGAGAAAGCTATTGAAATCAGACAGGTTCGAAGTATTCCAGCAGGAAGAACAATATTATTGAAGAACTTTAATGTTTTGAGATATAATGATGAAACAAAGAAGCAAGATAGTTTCCCTGTTGCTGTGTATGTGAACTTAGATACAGGAGATGACATGAAAGTTTTTAATACAAAGCTTCAAACGGTAGTGAGAGAACAACTGACTGCGGAAGGGCATCCATTACCTTCAGAAGTTACCATAGCATATAATTTTGAAACAAACTCAATAGATTTTAAAGTCATCTCTGCAAAGAAGTCAGGTTTTACATTTAATGAAGCAGATGTATATTCGAATGAAAACTTCAAAGCTATTGCATGGTTAGATAATGACGATTGCTTTAAGAAAATATTTAAATACAGTGACTCAACGATGTCAATAGATGACCTTCGTGGAATGTTACCATCGACGTTTACAGTAGAAGGTTCAGCAGGATTGCTTACAAGATTGTCAATTGGTGGTATTTGGTTTCGTGAGAACATTGTTATAAAATCCAGTATAAGTGAATTTGCTGAAGAATCTATATTATGTCTTTCAAACCACATGTATTCGCCGCCGAAGCATTATAGTATAACAAACTTTGTCAGTAAGTTTAACATAAGACTTGTCGAACCTTCTTCAATGAAAGATGTTGTGCTACCCAAAGATGGATGTAAATGACAGAACAAAAGCAACTCATTCGAATTCCACAGTATAACAAACATACATTTAAACATTTATTCTTCCTTCCTGAGCATAACATGTTCTTTCAAATACATCCGAGACCAGTTGACTTTTCATTGACTGTGTATAAAGATAGAAATAGTTATATCATTAAACCATACGATGACGAAGGTAAGTTATGTAAATTGTACGTTAAGAAGTTAGAGAAAGTTTATGGCTTCAAGTATGACTACAATAGGGTTAACACTGATGATGAAGATATTGAGGAAAATTTATGAGAACATTAGTGAAGTCGTTAGTGAGAACGATAGTGAGAACGTTTATTTTTTACATTAGTGAGCTCGTTAGTGAAGTGAAGTGGGTGGTGGTTTTGTAAAGTGTCAAATTCACAAGTATTGGGTAAGGTGGAACGCAGTGCCGCCGTACCCAAGACTTGTATACTAACTTCTGAAATGAAGCTTTGAATCTCTTGTATATCTAATTGTAGAGGTACCTTTTCAAAATGTCTTCTATTGATTAAATTTAATCAGTAAAAGTCATTTTGAAAAGGTACATCTCTATAATTGCTATTGAGCATTCACTCTTGGAACCTTAGAGCTCTTGTGTAGTGCATGAAAACTCCAAGATTCTAGCATAAAACATATATCATAGACATAATTTCTTCAAATATAATTTAAGGTTATTTTAAAAAAAATTAGAAAAGCGTAATTTAAGGTTATTGAAAAGGTGACACTTGGCAAATTTGTCCCGCACTCCAAAAATTGATATTTCATATGGTTTTATGATAGATAAGCATTATATTCCCACTCATTATATTCGTAAATTTTGAGGTTTATCCTTCGCTTTTAAGATCATTGAATTTGATTTTTATATAAAATAGTTATATATTAGAAAATAATATGAGTTTATGTGATATTCTTTTTCAGAAGATTTTGTGTTCTTCTTCAAAATTTTATTTTTTTATTAAAAAGAATCTTTACAAAATATACATTTACTTTAATTAATATTTAAAAACGTGCTCTATCAAAAGTTCCAAAAATTCAATATTTTAGCTTTTCTGAGGTGTCACTTTTGATGAATTTCTGTTTACAACAAGCCAATAAACATAATTTTTTACGATTTTGACACTTTTGATTTTGATTTTCCTCCTATTATACATTTTCTGAAATTTTGTTAGTCATCATGCACTTAACAATTAAATTTCTTATTTATATTTTAAATATATCACAAAATTTGAAGGATTGATTGAAAAAGTTGCAAAGTATTGAAACATTTTTTATATAATTTTATTTCAAAGTGTATGTTATTTTTTACCCTAACATCAGAAAAGCTACGAAGTTCAATTAAAACATATACGTATTCAATAAATTCATATAAACAGCATAGAGATTTGAAATTACAAAAAGAATTTTCAGATTATTACCAAGAAACTTCTTTTAATGATATAACAAAAAATGAAATTATATCAGGAAGTGGAAGTTATTACATTCATAACACATTATTTACTTTCCATTATAGAAATCGTGCAGTTTACCTTAATTCCAACAGCAAAGTATTATTAGAAACTTGTACATTTTATAATAACAGCGTCAAAGGAAGAGGTGGATCATTCTATATCGAGAATTCAGAGTGTATCATAGTTCATATTTGTGTTTCATCATCAACAGTTAGTTCTCTTTCAGGAAGTGCATATTGCATTGTTTCAAATGATAACAATAGGAGTTATGCATTTGAATGTTCAGTATCGCAATGTAGTGGATATGAAGCTGCATTTTATCATCAAAAGGGAGATATCCAAGTAAGTAATATGAATACATCTTATCATAATATTAAAAGAATTGCGGCATATGGAATCCAATGGCCAGATGGAACAGGTATTATTAATTTCACAACAGCATCAAATACTTCATCTTCAGAAGCTCAAGGAATTTATCATGAAGGCACATTACATAGTACTTATTGCAATTATTTAAACAATGAATGTAGAGAGACCAACAATGCTATCTTTTATTGTAGAAGTAAATGTAAATATTCAAAATGTTCATTCATCGAAAATAAGGGAACTTATTTATTTCGGAGAAAACCAGAAATTGAAAACTGTTATTTTGCCGAAAACACTTTTGAACGAAATGTCCATTATGATGAATCATTTACTTTAGAATCATTTGAGTCATTCAATTCATCTATTGTTCATTATTCAACAGATGGATGTTCTGCAACGTATACAAGTAAAATTCATAATACATTAAGCATTCTAACATATAGAAATTCGAGATTTAGAATTCTTAGACGCTAAGCATAAAAAATGACATTTTTTAGATCATCTAATGTTTCTAAAAAATATTATGGTGTCTAATAACGTTCAGTATTCGAATCGAATTCCTGATACAAATTTTTTTCAATTATTTGCTTTTTCAAAAAGTTCGTAAATTACCCTTTTAATAGAAGTAAAGTAAGCGAGAAATTATCAAATTCATTACTCAAGTAAAGATTATTGTTTGTTTGGTTTATCTAATGGAAAAGGTTGAATTTTTTTTACTAAAATTATAGTGTGCTATCATGATAAACAATAGTCATACACTTGTATTTAAAGCATTCAATTTTTATAAAAAAAGTTTAGGTTTTCGAGATTATTATTAGTGATTTTCTGATAAAAATATTGAGGAAATACAATAATCTTTTTCCGATATCTCCTTAGAATTGATTGTATGACTTTCATCAAAAAGTCGAATATGATCCCATGGCTAAATTTGACACTTACAAAATTACAAAATTTATTATTTGATTTTTAATGAACATGCAAGGTAGATTTTACGATAGCATCAAAGATATCAAATAAAATCAATAGCCTTTTATTTAAATTTACCAAAATGAAAGATACAAAATTTCAAATTGCAACTTCAAAGAGATTTTTCAGATTATTACGGTACAGATGAGTTTGAAGATAAAATTCTGAATGAAACCATATCAGGAAATGGCAGTTATTACATTAATAACGCATTTTTTTCTTTTCATTTTCGAAAAAGAACCATATCCATTAGTTCGAATAGTAGTGTATTACTCGAAGCATGCGCGTTTTACAATAATAGCTCCACAGAAAATGGAGGATCAATCTGTATCATCGAATCTAATTGCATTTTAGTTCATCTTTGTATTTCTTTATCATCGATTGTTTCAAATAAAAAGTCTGGATGTGTATATTACATTGATCCGATTTATAACAATAGGTTTAATTATGCATTTGGGTGTTCAATTTCACAATGCATTGGATATGAATCAGCATTTTTCCATCAAAGAGGAGACATCCAAGTAAGTAATATGAACACATCTTATCACAAAAATATTGATAGAACTGCAGCATTTGATATAATTATACCAGAAGGAATAGGAATTATTAATTTCACTACTGCATTTAATACTTCTTCTTCAAATTATTGTGGAATGGAAGTTTTTGGTACTTGTAATATTAGGAAATGTAATTATTTATATAATAAATATTCAGGAGATACTAATTCTATTATACAATGCTCAAGTTCATGTTTACTTTTGAAATGTACAATCATAGGAAATATAGGAAATTCTTTATTCTATACCATGCCAAATATTGATCATTGTTTCATTAAAGATAATGATGTGAATCAAATAGCAAATGATTATGTTAGTATTGATCCAGGGAAACCAGTAAATTCACATTTGTCTCATTATACGACGTATTATTGTCCAGGATCTGTTTACTATTATAATTATTTAGATGAAATTCAGAATAGATCTTATAGCAAAAATATAACTTATCTTAGTCTAAGATTTAGATATCGAAGGCATTAAACCTAGAGTTAATTCTTAAGATCGAAAATTAATTAAGATGGTTTTCAAATAGATTTTTATGAAGTGATTCACCAGAGTATTATTTTAAAAATCTGGAATCATTTCAAATATAATCAGAACGTATTGTATTACATAGACAAATCACGAGGCATCCATTCTTGCTATCATCTTTGTCGAGCAAGATAATTGTATGGCAACTAGATATGTTGATTGCCCTTTACAATATACGCATCAATTAATCTAGTTTGTATACTAAATTCCCATTATTTAGTATTTCAAATGAGTAGTATACTATAAAAATAAGTTGAGATACTTCTTTTTATACCAATTATTCAAAAAATGAAAGATTAAATAATGAAATACTCATTGGTTTTAAAAAGTCTATGATTTCAATCAAAATTGTAAAAATAAAATTTTATTTTCATGGATTTTATGTCCAACCTACTTGACCTTCGCCGCAAGCACAAGTGTCCTTCGGCAAACCGAAATTAAACGCATTTTCTTTGATTAATTTACATTGGATAGTCTTTTTTAATTCTTGAACATCCTTTCGAAGCTGGTGGATTTCGTCGTAAATGGATTCTAATTCATCTTTTCCTGCCGAGATTGAACTTGATAAGAGAAATAACAAAAAGAGTAGCATATTATTGAATTTTGATCAGAATTTTTTTTTCATATGAGTAATAAACTTCTTTTATCTGGTATCATTAGTTCCAGATGTAGCTTATCTGTATTTCCAACATGTAATAACGTATGCCTTTCCATACTTTTTGGAATTTCTATAGTAATATGTATTCCATTCATGTATGTTTTTATATCAATTATAAGAATATCTAATTATTACAAAACAGTTAAAAAAGATAAAGGCCCCATATTCTGTATTTTAGTGGTAATCAACTCTATAATTAATTCTTTCTCATGCTGTACACATTTATATTTCTTTGCATTCACTAGATTTTCTAAAATATATGTTTTAAAAAAAAAAAAAAAAAAAAAAAAAAAAAGGTAGTGGGGCTTCCAGGCACTTCGTGCCTTCTAGCCCTGATGTTGATGTTTAGTATAAATGAAGTTTTTATTCGGAGGACTCTTCTTCTTCCTCCATTGCTTCTGGGAAGAAGCCTTCTTCTGGGTCGAAAACATTATATAATGTTTCACTTTTCACAAATTATATATGTTTTCATGTTTTGTCACTTTTCTGTCACTTTTCAGGGAAAAACATTTTTATTATTATATATAAATGAATTTTACAAAACCACCGTTACCGTTCTTTGGAAATAAGAGTAGATGTAAAGATATTATATTGAGAGAACTTAAGAAACTACCGAATGGTCTAACATTTGTAGATTTGTTCGGTGGAAGTTTCTATATATCCCATTTGTGCCATACAATATTCCCAGACTCAAAGATTATATGCAATGACTTCGACAACTATATGGACCGTCTCAAACATATACCAGACACAAACAATATATTGAAAGAGTTAAAAGAAAAGATACCTATAGGTAAGATGGAACGTATACCATTAGATAACAAAAATATTGTGAGAGAGGTTTTGAAAAAAGCAGAATATATAGACTGGGATAGTATATCTGCTAGACTATTATATAGTGGTGCTATAAGAGTTCATGACATTGAAACACTTATGTCAAAAGTTTTATATCTTAACTATACAAATGTTTTCAAAGAGGACATAGAAAAATATATTGAGGGTATAGAGTTTGTGAGATGTCATTGGACAGAGTTGTATGAAAAATATAAAAACAAGGAAAATGTTTTCTTTATAGTGGACCCGCCGTTCTTTAACACATGGGATTTTCAATACCAAGTAGACTGGACTTTGAGAGACTCTTTAGAAACTTTAGACGTTTTACATAACCATCCATGCTTTTACTTTACATCCGATAAAAGTGGTTTGGAAACCGTTATGAGATGGTTAGAGGACATACATGACTATGAGTTTATATATGACAAGATAGAATATGAGAGAGGTCTATAAACTGGAGAAAGTGTCACAATAAAGAAATTTTATTAGTAAGTAAATGTGGTTTGAAATAGGACTACTTGTTTTAGGTTTTTTCCATTGTGTCATTTATTTCTTTGACGTGGCAGAAAGGTACAGAGAATATGAAGATGAACCAATGCCTGCAAATGTCCAGTATATGTACTCGTAAGAGATATTTTTATCTAATATTAAATGGACGCACAGAACTTAGCGAATGCGCAGCAACCTGGACAACCAAACCCAGAGAATATTCCAAATGAAGTTAGAATACAAACTGCAATGGCAAACTATGGTCAAGTGCCAACAGATGTACAAATGCAAACTGCCATGTCAAATGACGCTGCGTTAGGTTTGCCACCATGGTATGCAAATATGAGATGGAAAGAGTTTTATACAAACCCCGAAGTGGGATATAAACAACTTTATGCAGATGACGCGAACACAGGAGTTGACCCAGAATATGTTTTCTACCAGAGGAGAAACAGAATGTATGAGCTCCAGTTAAAGAATGCTATGGAACTCAACAGGAAACGTAAGAGACTAGGCGGACATTAGATTTTTACATATAGTAAAATGGGTTTCTTCAGTAGTATTGGAAACTTCTTTCGAAATGTTGGAAGAGGTATATGGAATGGAATAAAAACCGTAGGAAGAGGAATTTGGAACGGAGTCAAAAATATTGGTAAAAGAGTAGGTCAGTTCGTTGGTATTATACCTAAAGACCCTGAACCAGAAGAACAAGCTCCTGTTATACAACAGCCTGAACCTGCACCACAGTCTAGTTGGCAACCAAATCCAACACCTCAACCGTATTAAAAATTATATTTTTACCGTTCGATAGTAGTTGTATATGAAACTAAGTTCTAAGTAAAACGCATGGTATAATGGAATTATTCTCTTTCTTCCATCTGTAGTAAACCATACTTGAAAGTCTGAAATACTTCCACTTGTGGTTTCATATAGCTTTGTAGGTTTTTCGTAAAAGTCATTTGCCAAGCATAAAAAAGAGTTTTGTGCGCCAGAAAATGAAGCATGAACTATAATAGCATCTGAGTCGAAAACATCTTTAAATAAATATGGTTCATTCTTGCATATCGACTGTAAATATTTGCTAAAGGAAGTTCGACTTTCTGATTTAACATTCTTTGCAAATAATACCATGACATTGCAGTGAATTCTGTATATATTTGTTCGTCTTTCTTTGATTGTCTTCGTAGATTTGAAATGACACTTGTGAATTTTGTTTGTCATATACAATTCTCACATAAAGTGTGCTCTCGGTATTTGCATATTCATCAGCATATTTTGCATAACATGAATTTATTTTATCTTCTATATTTTTTAACGCAGTCTGTAGAGAAGATGAAAGGTCAACTTGTATTAGCTCAATTTCTTCCCCACATTTTTTCGTTTCCCTTCAGATATATAATCTATATGAAACCTTACAATAAATGGGAAACTTTTATCTTCTACAGACACAAATTTATTCTACGAAAAGCCAATAGCTTTTGTGACAGATGGTCTCTTAGCCATCTCAATGGTAGTCAAACGATAGCCTTCATGCTTTACGGTCTCTGTCTCAACTTTTGACCGACATTCGTAAAAAGTTCATCTAATGGTTTAGTTGTAGCAACTCTTGAATTTCTTTTTCTATTGAAAGCATATTTTATCTAGAATAAAAATGTCGAAAGAAACAGCGTCTATGAGAGAAATACAACACAACCGAAACTCATTATGCAAGCTCTAAATAAAACACAAACAAATTTTCAAACTATTTAAAGTATCTGAGTTTGAAAAGAAGGAAACTTAAAACTGACGATAAACCATTGACAGATGAGTTTCTGTTTCAAAGACAGTAAGAACCATACTGTCTGTGTAAATCCAACAAAAAGAACTTTAAACGAGAAACCTATAGATGAACTTCTTTTGAAAGCAGATATTGACAACAAAGCTGACAAAAGAGTATGTTGACGATGAGTTAGCACGTGTGGCTAGTGCGTTAGTGAAGAAGGCAGATAAGGAATATGTGAATGAAAAAGATGAAAAAATTATAGAAAGGGTTGAATGGTACTGAAACGGACACAAAGATTTTAAAAGTAAAGCCGATACAGGGTGGGTTTCAAGGATGTTTAGACCTTAAGCGGATAAGAAACCATACACATTACCATTGCAAATATTACAACTTTACAGAAACCTTAAACAGGAAAAGTGACGTTGGACATACACATACCATTGCAAATTTACAAACTTACAAGAAACCTTAAACAGGAAAAGTGACGTTGGACATACACATAGCTTCTTCGCAACTGTTGGTATAGAAAATATTGAAGGAACGGTTGAAAGAAACTGGTGGGGATGCAATATATTGTAAACCTCCAACTTTCCACAAGGTTTAACATCGCATGACGACATAACAACGATGAGAAACATTAGATGTAGAGATGTTTATGTCATGGAGGATGAACATATATTAAATTCACTGCTCAAGATTTATATGACAAGAAAGCAGACAAAACAGAGCTTCAAACATTAAAGACAGAAATACTTCAAACCATTTACCCAGTTGGTTCTATTTATACGTCAATGAACTCTACCAGACCAGAAGTATGTACTTGGTTTTGGAACTTGACTCAAATACTCGAAAGTTTTTTGTATTGTGCACACACTCCAAAGAAAACAGGTGGAAGTAAAACGATATCTGTCGACAACTTGCCACCACATAGTCATTCTGGTACAACAGTTCTAATTGGAAACCATAGTCATAGGGTTTGCAAAAGGATATAACACTGTTTCTCAGACTTCAATGCAAATTCAAGTTATGTCAAATCTCATTTTCCAAACGACCGTAGACTGGAATGGAATGTGGACAGATACAACTGGAAACCACCATCCTTTTACAACAACATCTACAGGACTAGGTAAAAAATACATGCCACCTAACATGACAGTTTTGTGCATGGTATAGAATTGCTTAGTCGTCATTT